>NC_041052.1:32375382-32675382 GCF_900634775.1 Gouania willdenowi
TGATTGGATCAGCTGCAGGAGCAGGTCGTCTACTCACCAGTATTATTACTTTATTTGTTTTTTAGCAAGACTAAATATGCATAGATGTCATAGAAACATTACACTTCTTATACAATTAACTTAGAACTAAAAAAAAAAAACTCAAAGGGTAACCACAGTTTAGGTTTTTATTCTAAACTAAGACAGATCTATTCTCAGGTGCCAGTCATATAATTAGAATATCATGAAAAAGCTGATTTATTTCACTTCCATTCAAAAAGTAAAACTTGCATTTCTTTTCATTTTGATGATTATAACTGACAACTAATGAAAATCCCAAATTCAGAATCTCAGAAAATCTGAATATTACTGAAGATCGATACAAAAAAAGATTTCTAGAAATGTTGGCCAACTGAAAAGTATGAACATGTACAGCACTCAATACTTAGTTGGGGCTCCTTTTGCTTGAATTACTGCAGCAATGCGGCGTGGCATGGAGTCGATCAGTCTGTGGTACTGCTCAGGTGTTATGAGAGCCCATAGTGGCCTTCAGCTCTTCTGCATTGTTAGTCTGGCATCTGACATCTCCATAAAGTTGGTCAGCAGCAGGAAGCATGAAGTGCTCTAAAACTTCCTGGTAGACGGCTGCGTTGACCTTGGACCTAAGGAAACACAGTGGACCAACACCAGCACATGACATGACACCCCAAACCATCACTGACTGTGGACACTTTACACTCCACCTCAAGCAACATGGATTCTGTGCCTCTCCTCTCTTCCTCCAGACTCTGGGACATTGATTTCTAAAGGACATGGAAAATGTACTTTCATCAGAGAACATAACTTTGGACCACTCAGCAGCAGTCCAGTCCTTTTTGTCTTTAGCCCAGGAGAGACGCTTCTGACGCTGTCTCTTGTTCAAGAGTGGCTTGACACAAGGAATGCGACAGCTGAAACCCATGTCTTGCATACGTCTGTGTGTGGTGGTTCTTGAAGCACTGATTCCAGCTGCAGTCCACTCTCTGTGAATCTCCCCCACATTTTTCAATGGGCTTTGTTTCACAATCCTCTCCAGGGCGTGGTTATGCCTACTGCTTGTACACTTTTTTCTACCACATCTTATCCTTCCCATCACCTATTAATGTGCTTGGACACAGAGCTCTGTGAACAGCCAGCCTCTTTAGCCATGACCTTTTGTGTCTTGCCCTCCTTGTGCAAGGTGTCAATGGTCGTCTTTTGGACAACTGTCAGATCAGCAGTTTTCACCATGTTTATATAACCTACAGAACTAGACTAGACACCATTTAAAGGCCTTTACAGGTGTTTTAAAGTGGGACATCAGGTGTCTTCAATATTGAACCTCTCCACAATATTCTAATTTTCTGAGATACTCAGATTGGAGTTTTCATTAGTTGTCAGTTATAATTATCAACATTAAAAGAAATAAACACTTGAAATGTGTCAGTCTGTGTGAAATGAATGTATACATTATACAAGTTTCACTTTTTGAATGGAATTACTGAAATAAATTAACTTTTTCATGATATTTTAATTATATGACCAGCACCTGTATTTATACACTAAATACACAAAATGACAACAGAAATGCACAAAACTACGCCAAAAAGATGCAAAAATACAAAAAATGACTCCTGAATCACACTATAATGGCAACAAAAAACAATAATTATACAACAAATGCACAAAAACTCAACAGAAAGATACAAAAATAGACTTAATGACTCCAAAAAACATACATTACAGACAACTACACTAAACAAAGAAATATATAAAAATTAGTAAATAAAAAAAAAAAAAAAAAAACTAGCACATTTATCATGCACATGTCCCATAGAATTAAACTAGAAAAACCGCACACACTTACACTTATTTACTTTGCACCCGCACATATAGCCCTTTAAAACACTCCAAAGTACAGAGTATGTACACCTCTTTGTACATTCAACTTTCAAATTCATACTCATTTGGCCATAACTCATTTTTAATTTTTTGATTAAATGAAATAGTGTTATTTTATTTTAAAAATAATTGTACATTTTGATAAACCTTTTATTTTATACAGATGCCTTTGTGGAAAAGAAATGAAGTTCCAATTGTGCAAGATTTGGTATCTGACTTCCATGTACTTTTACTTGAGTACAATTTCAATGAAGTAACAGTACTTCTACAGTAGGATATTAGTGTTTACCAGAGATGTAAAGAGTAATGATATATCCTATTCACGTAGAAGTACTCTTGATTGGCACTTAATTTATTCCACAAAGGCATCTGTATTAAATAAATGGTTTGTCAAAATGTACAATTCTTTTTTAATTCAATTCAAAATTCTCAGGCTCTAAGTATAGCTACATTTTTTAACTAAAACTGTTACATTTGACTCCACTTTGTTTGCTGTGTGGTTATTTCATTTTTAGCAGTTTCATGACGTCCGTTTCTAATTTTCAAACAAAACAAAACAAAAAAAATACTCACTAATGGTTGGGTGTAGAAATGTAACCAATTATACTACTATTGTGCCACCCCCAAAGTAAATATTTAAAATGACAGAAATACACGCAAAACTGCCTCAACAATACACATAAATGACTCATAAAGCACACAAGGACAACAAAAATACAGAAACGGACTCCAAGAACACACAAAACAGCAACAAAAACCAACCAGACATTTTGTTGTTTCCTGTGTTGAAGCTATGATAGGCCATTTACATGAATATTGATCATGTGATCCTTGGGTTAGACAATTCACATCATTGTGGACAAAGTGCGTCCCTTATCGGATCAATAAAGATCTGAAGATGTTGAACTTTTATCACTGATGTTAGCTCAGGTAGCATATATGCTAACAATACCATCCAAACACTGAGCATCTGTTTCTTGCTTATTTACTTCTTCCACGCTCCAACATGTCAGAGTTTGGAGCTTCGCCCGCAGAAAGTCATTTGTTCTGTGTTGCCAGATACAGCGCTGATGATTTCCACTCATAAACTATTAATAGTTCACCAAAATATCCTCTAACACACGTGTCAAACTTAGAGGATCTAATTTTAAAAGAATTGGTCACAAATTGTAAACTGCATTGTATATGAAATGCACTATACAAAAAAGAAATTGTGTTGCGTTACGTAAAATCTGTGGCCCACTTATCAAACTGCTCCGTGTTTGGCTCCTGAACTAAAATGACTTTGACACCCCTGCCCTAATATAGCCTCCGTCAGACACAATAAACCCAACCTGGCAACGCAGCCTCTACAGTGGTTGGTCTTTCCTCCCTGTGTTGATATCACTCCCACATACAGTCACATTTGACAGATGTGGAAAGAGTACAGATACATCCTACTCAAGTAGAAGTACTATGATTGAAATTGTCCTGAAGTACAAGTACAAATAAGTCATACATAAAATTCTCAAGTATAAGAAAAAAGTAGCCTAATGAAATAGTACTCAAAGTAAAATTTACCAGTTACTTTTACCACGGGCCCTGCGATGGACTGGCGCCCTGTCCAGGGTGTACCCCCGCCCAACGCCCAATGAGAGCCGGAAATTGGCACCGGCAGACCCCCGCGACCCTGAAAAAACTTGAATTAGCGGGTTTGAAGATGGATGTATCTTGCCACGGGTCCCTTGCATACAGTAAACATCTCATGTATAAACTTAAAATGGAAGAGACCAAATCTTGCACAATTGGAACTTCATGTATTTTCCACAAAGGCATTTATATAACATAAAAGGTTTGTCAAAATGTAAAATTATTAAAAAAAATAAAATAAAATAACACCATTGAATTCAATTAAAGAATAATAAAAATTGAGGCTCTAAGTATAGCTACACTTAAGAACTCTAAAGCAGATGTTTTAGATGTTTTAGAGTTTTGTGTCTGTTTTGGCGCGGTGCATCATGTTTAATCTGGTTGGTCGGCTATGATGTGATGCATTTGATTGTTGTCTAATCATTACATTTTTTGTAGTTTTACAATGTCCGTTGATCATTTTAAAACAAAAAAATATATAATTTACTCAGTAGTTGTTGGGTAGAAATGTAACGATGACTCTACTTCTTTTAAAAAGTACTTAATTACAACAAGTAAAATTACAAAAACTAAAATATTCTCATAAAAGTACAAGTACCCTCAAAAAGCAACTTAGAGTTAGGAAAGCAATTCTTCCAATGAAAGGAGTAAAAAAAGATACAGAAGACATTTGTGTAAAAATGTACAATGTGTGTGTGTGTTCAATAACAAACAGACCTTCAGCTGCTCGTCAGTCCCAGAGAGGAGCAGCTTCTGTGGATACAACAAACAACATCTCCAAAGGTGCAGCGCTGCACTTCATTACAGTTTATTTTTAAAGAGCGGCTGCAGTTCTCTCTGAGGCCTCTGGGTGGCAGTGTGGTGTCATTAACAGTGCACAGGGAAGTGTGTGTCTGTGTGTGTGGTTGTGTGTCTGTGTGTGTGGTTGTGTGAGTGTGTGAGGGTGATGAAAGCCATGGACGAGCTGGTTGAAGCAAGAAAAGCTCCTGAAAGCTCTTCTTCTCTGTTTTAGTTGTTGTTGTATAGATTTACTTCCTGCTGATCACTCAGGCTGAGTTAGTGTCAGAGTCCTGTCCAACAAACACTTAGGTAGTTACTTCAAGTACTTTTGACTTTTATTGCATATATTTACACAATCATCTGAACTGTGCACCCTTCATGTGAAACTGTTTTTTTTTTAATCATGGAAGGAAAAATTACAAAAAAAAATATAAAATTGTTTGTTGTGAATGTGTGTAAATAAACACCGCCAGGATCTCGAACCGCGTTCCAGCACTGATAGAGGTGTTGTGAACCCTGCGTTCCCAACCACAGACAGAGTTGTAACTGTGTTGAATTAGCGGATGCTAAGCTAGTTAGCTGGCCTGTCTATGACTGTCTGTGGTTGCCGCTTCAACCAGAACTTTTTGTAAACAGTGTTTTCTTTCCAAACCTCATAAAATAAGAAAACATGCGTATTCTGAGGCTCATGCCAACAGAAAATACCACAAACTAACCTAAAGGATGTGAGGACTACAAACCATGTGCAGACACTGCAAATATACATTTAATTAGCATCAATATTTGCAATTGAAATGTTTTTTTAATTGTCTTTCCTTAATTTGATGTAATTACTGAAAAATAAATATCCACAAACTATATCTATCTATCTATCTATCTATCTATCTATCTATCTATCTATCTATCTATCTATCTATTTTTACTGTTTTCCCATTATTGCTTTATTTTTTTATTTGCACGCACACACACACACACGCACACACACACACACACACACACTGTGTACTGTACTCCTATTGGTGTGTGTATTGTACTGTGTTATTGTCTCTGTCTTGTGTGTTAAAAAATTGAAAATAAATAAATAAAACTGTAAAATAAAAAAAATTAAGTGGCTTATAGTCCAAAGCTTGAGTCCAAACAGTTGATGCTTCTTCCATTTATTCCTGTAATGTTCAGAATGCTGGTTAATGCTCTGTGAATCCTTGAGTTGGACTTTCACATGTTGGATCAAAGCTCAATTCTTCTTCTGCGTCCTGTTTTCCAGTTTTCCAGTGTGCCATGGAGGTAGACTGTGGTGTGGTCGGTTTACAGGCTGCCTAATTAATGCTCCAGAGCCTGGGAGGTGTGTGTGTGTGTGTGTGTGTGTGTGTGTGTGTGTGTGTGTGTGTGTGTGTGTGTGTGTGTGTGTGTGTGTGTGTGTGTGTGTGTGTGTGTGTGTGTGTGTGTGTGTGTGTGTGTGTGTGTGTGTGTGTGTGTGTGTGTGTGTGTGCCACCCCCGGGGGGTGTGAAGCAGACTGCAGGGCCGGTGCAGGAGCAGAGCTGGGATCATGGAGGCAGCACTGCAGGCGTCTGCCTCCAGGAAGCAGCACCAGCACCGCACAGCTGGCACCGAGGAAATGGCACACCTCCCACCACACACACACACACACACACACACACACACACACACACACACACACACTTGGTTCTCTCAGGTTTCATTTGTTTGTCTGTCACTAAACGAGAGTATTTCATATCCTTAGTTACTCAGTTTTAAAGTATCTTTAAATCATTTATTTTCACTTTTTACTTATTTCCACAAACGTTGCTGATCTACATGAATGCTGTAGAAGCTGCGTTGCCAGGTTGGACATTGGTTTTTGTCCAGATTCATCAACAACGCTATCTGGCTACTTCTTGTGTGAGATACTCCAGAATCACCAACACATCTGTGGTTCACGGAAGAATTAAATGAGCATTATACAACAGTAAGCTCCGACCAAGCAAAGTGATTGGACAACAAACATAATATATCAGCACGATATACAGCAACAGCACTGGGACTTCTTACAGATTATATCACTCCACTCCAGCTGATCTAAATATTGTTAATTACCATTACATCTTGGGCTACACACCACAGTACATTGTGTGTTCTCCACTTGTGGAACTATTTTTGTTGGCAGAGCCAAATAGAGGGTTTTCACGGCACGTCATCTACCGCATCATCAACCCCTAAGTCGCCATTTTGGAGATAAGCAGCAGGTTTACAAACAGCACACACTCAACTAAATCCCACATTTTGAGAGTAAATGGTGAATTATTGCCGTGTTTTTGGCTGTACTAATCTGTCAGACCGTGAAAAACGTGGAGTTTTATAGACTACCAAAAGTTATAACAGATCAGGGAGAACAATTTCTGTATTTTATAGTCAGTAGTTCTACATCAGGAGAGCAGTGACATGAGACTAGCTCACCGTTGTTGCACCAGTTCTTATTGATGTATATGCAAACACCACCACCCTCATCTCCCGACTTGCATTTAAATCCAGCTTCAGGTAGTCCAGTTTGTTCTCCAGGGAGCAGACATTAGAACACAGGATGGAAGAAAGTGGCGTTCTCTGAGGATTAGTTTTTAGCTTGGTTGCTAGCCCTACTCCTGCTTCACACCGCTGGTACGAGGCTCCGCAGGTCGTTGGATGTAGCCGGCGTAGCAATCCGAGGCTCGAGGTCCAGAGTAGTCGCATCTAACGGACTATAACTGTTTGATTTGCCTAAATCTAAGATTGCCTGGCGGTCCTATACTTTTTTAGAGTAACTACGCTGCAGGTTCACCAGAAATTATTAGAACTGACTGAGTTATCTGCTGATATACATCCGTTGCTAACGCGAACCTCTGCAGCCGCAGCCGAACCCCAAACTTCTATAAGATTTAAAGTCTTCCGCTGTGTATGGGCTTGGTAATATCCAGGTAGTTGATGATATCAGGATACCATACATAATAAACGGAAGACTCTCCGTGTCATCATTGATCCAAGACCAGGGAGCCGACACGTATGGATCTGTACCACCAGTAAATCGTATTTTTTCAAAATATTGTGCCCTTTCCTGCAGACCAAGTCCTTCCCTGTATGCCTTTGCATCTATAATGTATTTTGAGGACCTTTTCTGTGATTTATCCATCTCAGAGTACACCTCTGTGAGCCTCCAACATGTAGTGTAAACATCCACTTCACTCCAACATGGCCATGTATCCGGGTTACTGCCCAGACGTCGGTGAAAACCCTCCATTATTAAAAATTCTGTAAAGTGACTTCGAGTTCCCAAAAAAGCGCTATATAAAATTGATATATTATAATTATTAGGCCTGAGCACCACGAGCAGGCGAAGGGCCTCTTGCACTCGTAGTGACCACACTACGAACAAAGGGGCAGAGCCTATGCAAATGCCACGTGCCCATCAGTGACCAGGGATCCTTGTCATGTCGTAGGCATGCCCCTGCGCTTTCAGAAAATGTATAGTTCATGCTACTCACAAAGAGGCAAACAATGTTATTGGGCTGGAATATTTTTTTTTCTTCTTTCTTTCTTTCTTCTTTGTTTCCCGGTGTCGGAACCAACTCACCTACTTTTCACCCACTGAACCATTATGTAACCATTATGTCTCAATAGTACATTTCTGTCTAACCAAAGCAAAAGTAAGCGACAAAGGCGGCGCGGCGAAGGCAACGGCCCGTTATCGCCGCTTGCGCTATATTTATTATTATTATTAAATAAAAAAACAAATCATAATCTCCTGTCACTTATTGTTAACTAATAGAATTTGCTTGTAGAACTGTTGTATAAAAGCAATATCACACTTGAGGTTGTGTTGTTGCGCTGAATTATCAGCACTGGTGTGATTATCTACGGACAAGACTGAAAATCAACAGCACTCTCTCGTGTGTGATATTGCTTAAATAAAACAGACAAACATATATATATATATATATATATTTTATATACTATATATTTGAACAGCTGTGACATGTGTAAGTGCAGTTGTGTTAAAACCCCGCACAAAAACACACAACACTGTTATTCTGCGTTAAACACACAACAAGCCTGTAAAGCAGCTCTAGTTTAAACATTTCTACGTGTGAATAATGCAGTGATCCGGAGCCTCTCCTGTGTTTTGAGCTTCTGTGTATCCGACAGCAGAAGGCAGCATGTCTGTATGGTGTTACATTAGTGCCACAATCCTGAGCAAGCAGACGTGATCAGATCGAGCGGTTTCACATTTTGTCAAAGCAAGTTTAATCTGTTTGGGCTGAAATTGTTTCAGTAGGCAGCAGGTTTGTATGGCATTACATTTGTGCCACGCTCCTGCTTCTCACAAAGGAGCTTTTGTCTCACAATTTGATTCCCGAGCAACTTCTATGACAGCATTAACATCCATAAGTAGAGTTTGAGATTCTTGCCGGGAGAGGGGGAGCAAAATAATAAATACAATCTCGAGATTCGGGCCACCCACAATGTGTGTAACATAAACAATAATGGAATAATGATTAGTGACAATTGATAATATTGAGTCCAAAAATATGCAATGACGTGTCATTTAATCAGTACTATACATGAACTGCTGGGCCCAGTGTCACTTCACCACCTATGTTTTGAAGAAGTATTGTGCAACAGAAGAAGAACCAACCTAAAGTCTCATAGGTTTGGGACTATTTCATTGAAAACTCACACTACAACAAATACACTACACAATCTACAACAAATGAATTCATAAATATTTTGTACAGTCACTGTGTTTTATGGCACTTAAAATATTTGTATATCATGTTCATTATATTAAAATTTGTATTTTTTTAAAGAATTTGGGAAAATTGTAATGAAGACTTTCGACCTCGGAGGGGGGGTGGGGGTTGTTACATCTGTAAACGTGCATGCACAGGCATCAGGTTTGTATGGCGCAATAGTTGCGCTAAACATTTTTTATGTGGCGATAGTTTGAATTCTGTGTTGGTTTGTCATAAATTCAAATGGTAAATTTCTTTCTGCAAAATTCATTTCCAGATAAACTTATGTAGCTGAGACTGAATAGAATACACAAATTTGATCTAATTAATAATGTGTATATGGTTTGTACGACAATGCATATGTGCCACAATTCTGAGCGAGGAGTTTGTGCGAGAAAGTTGCATTTTTAAAACTATATTATGCTATCAAATTAATACATTTGTATTGTACAGCGTAATATTTGTGCAACAACTCAGAGCGACCTGACACATTCAGAGACAGGAGCTTCACAGTTTGTGGGAGCAAGTAAAAAAATATAGAGTGCAAAAATCTATCAGAAGATTTAATTCGGCCTCAAATATTGAGTCAGTTTTGCTCTTCAACTCTTGAAAATGAATGTATCTATTTATACTATAATGACAGAAATGTCTGTGTGGATGTGTATGTGTGTGTGTGTGTGTGTGTGTGTGGAGCAAATATCTCCCCGACGCGGTGTGAGTTTGACCTGAAACTCGGTCAACGTCTTCCAAATACCCCGAGTGTGTGTATCTGTTATTTTGGAGTAATTTGGTCATTTCAAAATGTTTATTTTAATTTTATTTCACTTCTGGACACCAGCTTTTGACCGCAGAGTGTGAGGGGGCGCTAGCGCACCATATGTTTAGAGATGACTTCCAGCATCCATTTTGATGGCGAAACAGATGAATCAACGGTTGATCAACTGCGACACACCTAAAAAAAAAATAAACATCTATCGGCATCCACGTTAATCAATCTTCTTTTAGAGTAATTTGGTGTAGCAAAACGGTCAATTTAACGTTTATTTTATAATTACGGCTCCCTCAGTAAGAGCGCAGTGTTGAGCGCGCTACTTCCGGTTCCAGGTTCATGACGTCACCGTGTCGCAGGTTGGGTTAAAAAAAAAAAGAAAGGTCAATATTAAAAATGTTTTTGTACCGCTAAAAGTCATTTACATTAATATTTCGTGGTTATTTAATATTATTCCCGTGATTCCAAACTTACTTTAAATCAGACTTCACTTCCTCCTTCATCTCCATGAGTGTGGGCGGTGGCTGTGCTAACGGTCGTTAGCCGATTATATCACAAACATTCTGATTCTTCAGACAGAGGAATGTAACGTTTTTGTGAGCGGATGGGTCCACTATGATTGTTTGTTCTGTGCAACGGTTAGTGCAAAGAAAGATGCTAGCAGCTACAATGTAAACAACCACACACACACACGGCTGATGTGCTGGCGTGCACTACATCGGCGCGCGCACACACACACAAGTATTATATTATCTCTATCTAATCGTACTACTACCGTATTATTGTTATTGCTATTCTTATATTATTCTTTTTTTTGTATTATTCTTTTATCTTATAGTTACTGGTATTCTCATTGTATTATTTTTATTGCTATTACCTTATTATTTTATGGTGTTATTGTTTTCATTGTATTATATTTACTGGATTTTCATTACATTATTTTGTTATTGTTATTGTATAATTTTACTATTGTATTAAAGTTATTGATATTCTTATAATTACCATTATATTCTTTTTCATTATTAATATATATTTTTATCATAGTTACTGGTGTTCTCATTGTATTATTAGCATTGCTATATTATCATTAAATTACCTTATAATTATTTAATATTGTTTATTATTAATATTGTTTTTAGTGCCTTATATTATTTTGTTATTGCAATTATTAACATTTATATTACAACATTACTTTTATTACTATTACTACTTTCACTATTAATATTATATCCCTATCAACATATTTATTATTATCAGGGCTCTACACAAACTTATCCAGTGGTGGCACTGGTGTGACAAACTTTCTCTGTTAGTCGAGGGGTTGTACAGCATAGACATACATGCTGATGAATAGTTGACTTAACTGGCGTACCGTAGTTACCGTGTCTCTCTTAACAACCTGCGACGGATTATGTGCAAGAAGCGCGCGCATGTGTGATAGATAACGCACAGAGGAGATGGCTGACACACGCACACGCACACAGTATTTATAATAAAAATATACTAAATGAGTAAAATAAAACTAAAAACTAAACAATATTTATACAAAAAGTACACAAAATGACAACAGAAATGAATACAAATATACAAAAAGGCTCCTAAAACACACAAAATTATAAAAAGAAACAACAACAAACACATTTATCATGTTCATGTCCCATAGAATTAGACCGGGGAAATCACACACGCTGTTTTATTTTGCACCCGCAAATACACCCCTTAATAATACTACAGAGCACAGAGTATGTACACCTCTTTGTACATCCAACCTTCAAACACATACACATTTGACCATAATTAACTCTACTTAAGCTCCCACATGAATGCATACTTCTGACGGACACTGTATCAATTTCACTGCACAGCTTTCTTCCGGTGCGTGCCAGCTGAGTTTGGCCCTGATCTCGCTCCTATGGACTTCTCTTTTGAGGAAAAATATTTTTTTACTGTTCCTTATTTGGTGATGATGTCGTTTCAAAACGTTAATTTGACCGTATGCTATTTAGACCGGAAGGACATCACCCGGAAGTGATTGACGGCAATGGCTGCTGTGTTGAAAGCTACAAATTTCTCTGAAAATGGCTGAAAACACACAAAACTAAATATTTATACTAAAAATACATAAAACTGAATATTTATACTAAAAATACATAAAGCTAAATATTTACACAAAAAATACACAAAATGACTCCTGAATCACACTACAACAAAACAATAATTATACAAAAAATGCACAAAAACACAACAGAAAGATACAATAATACACATGACCCCAAAAAACATATGTTGCAGGAAAATACACCAAACAAAAACAAAAAAAAGTGATGATGAAGTCATGCACATGTCCCATAGAATTAAATCAGGAACATTGGACCCGCAAATATACCCCCTATGCTCCCACATGAATGCATACTTCCGACGGGCACTGTACTAGTCTAACTAAAAAGCCAGTGACGTCTGTGTGTGTGGAGCAAATATCTCCCCGACGCAGTGCGAGTTGGACCTGAAACTCGGTCGACGGGTTCCAAATACCCCGAGTGTGTGTATCTGTTATTTTGGAGTAATTTGGTCATTTCAAAATGTTTATTTTAATTTTATTTCACTTCTGGACGGCCCCGAAATGAAACCTATTCAACTTTTGACCTCAGGGTGTGAGGGGGCGCTAGCGCACCATCTTCACTGCACAGCTCAAGAGTAAGAGCAAGAGTCACGTGTGCGGCCAGAGCCAATCGCTGCGCACACAGCTAAGCAGCTGTAATCACATGAGCGATAGAGAAGAAGATAGTTTAGACCGAGACACAGAGCTCTCTGAATAGATCGTTTGAAACCGTCAGCCACTGGTGAGTCTTTTAGAGACACTTTTCCCAACCCGTTCAATACTCCATCTGGAAAACTGCGGATTCTCTGTGGTGCCGTGCATGGAAGCTAAGCTCTGACCACTCGGTTCAAAGGCAGTTTTGTTACTCTTCTGATTGACGCTACAATGTCAATGGAGTTTTGTTATCAGCGTCTCAAACATTCACGGGAACACACAAGGTATTTATTTATTTGATGCGCGTTCACGGAGTCGGATGTAGACACACACACGGCTGATGCGCATGCACGGAGGAGATGGATGTAGATACACACACACGGCTAATGCGCGTGCATGGAGTAGATGGATGTAGACACACACGGAGGAGACGGATGTAGACACACACACACACACACACACACACACACACACACACACACACACACACACACACACACACACACACACACACACACACACACACACACACACAGTATTTCTAATAAAAATATACTAAATGAGTAAAATAAAACAAAAACAATATTTATACAAAAAATACACAAAATGATTCCAGAATCACTACAATGGCAACAAAAACAATAATTATACAAATAATGTACAAAAACACAACAGAAAGATACAAAAATACACATAATGACTACAAAAAACATACAATAAAGAAAAACACACCAAACAAAAAAATATAAAAGTGAGTAAAAAAAAACAAAAAAAACAAACACATTTATCATGCTCATATCCCATAGAATTAAACCAGGAAAATTGCACCCACAATTTGCACCCGCAAATATACCCCTTATGCTCCCACATAAATGCATACTTCCGACGGGCACTGTACTAGTTTGATCTAATTACACCACGGTGTATGCCATCACTGGTGCAAACACACATGCACCGGCAGCCAGTGTGTACGGCAGTATATTTGTGCCACTATTCTAAGTGAACAAGACAAATTGGAAATTTAGAGTTTCAGAGATATATATATATATATATATATATATATTTGTGGGCAGAAGGATTCTATGGTGGTAAATTGGAGCCACAATTCTCGTTGGGAAATTTTTTTACTGAGTCAAAGTAAGCAAATCTAAGTCACTTGCTTGGCTCAGCAGCTCGTCGTGGTGCATGGGAAGCTCGACTTGTGTGAGTGATATTCGTCCGTCAAACGCGTCCAGCCTGTGTTTTAATATCCGAGGCAATGATGAGCAGTGGAAGAAGAAGAAGAAGAAGAAGAAGAAGAAGAAGAAGAAGAAGAAGAAGAAGAAGAAGAAGAAGAAGAAGAAGAAAGAAGAAGACTTTAATTCCTGCCCATTTATCATGTTCCCTCGGATGGGATGCAAAAAACAAAACAAAACAAGGAATGCACTTTAGATTCTGTTCATCATATTTACATACAAAGTTCTTTGGGGAATTCAAAGATGGACAATTTGACAATTACAACCTTCCCCCTCCATGGGCTCCCCCCAGCCGATGAAAGCCATGGATTCCCTGAAGAATACAGCATGCATGACATAAACGCACTTCTGTATTCGCGCTCCTCTCCCTGGATTTCATGTAAATGCGGTTTGATTTATTGTTTGCATGTGTGTCAGTGGCTGTTTGTGTTTGCACACACTGCAGAGAAGGGAAGTAATGGAATACAGATACTTTGTTACTGTATTTGTGTCCATGCGTCACCATTTATGACCTCATACTTCATTATTGTCTTATTCTAAGAGTAAAATTCTGTAAGAGAAGCTCCAAACAAGGCTCAGTTTTTCAGTAACAGTTAATCAAACATCTTGATTTGAGCTTCTTTAGTTCCTGAATCTGTGCAGTGTTGATGATGTCATCTTTTACGACAATTTTTTTTTACGCACATTTTCCTTATTCATCAGAAATAAATTGTGGCACAACTCTTTAAAACGCATCCAATGGTGAAGCTCCAAATCTAAAATGGCCAAAACATCAGAAATAGAATAGAATGAATGAACAGAAGGTTCAATCCAAGGTTATTGTTGAACTGCCTATCAAGGTTCAAGGGTGAAATCCTTAGCAGAGAAGCCCAGAAGGATTCATTCATTCCCCCTGCTAGTGCATTCAAGTCATACTTAAAGCCCATGTTAAGCTAAATCTAGTTTTCTGTGCTTTAAACATGATAAAAGTGCTATTAGTGCTTCATACACATGCCCTAAGTGTTTTTTCATTGATTCCATCTATCATTAATTAGAGGGTGATTTGCTCCTTTCTTACTGCAGGGCGAGCCCAAACACCTCGCTCTAATTTGATGATGCGTTCCCACTTTTATGACAAATTTGATGCGGCACTGAGCTGGAGAAGTCGCGCCTCCAGGAAGCTCTGGTAAACAGACACGCCCTCGATGGTGAGTATTTCAGCGTCTTTCGCGCAGTGCTATGTATGTATTTTTTACAGTCTATGTATGCACCGGCGAATGCCCCACCCCCACAGTCTGTCTCATGTTTATAAAAGAGCATGAGCTCGGCTACGGAGTGGGTGGGAGGAGGGCGTTCAGTCCTCTGGCCCTACGTCACAGTGCGGGGAGGAGGAAGTCAGTGTCCCGTCTATAGACACGCCCGCTCATGAATATGCATAAGTAGGCCGCAAATCAGCCTGTTTGTGACTTTTCAGAGGGGGAAATTTAAAAAATGCCTTGATTATGGGCGGGGCTTCTGGAGCAGTATATACGATAAAATCTCCAATGAACAATCTGTGCTAGGTTAACTAGCTACTCATTACTCAATATACATCTCTATTCACTTTTCTCTCAATCCAGCCCACTCTCCACAGATTGTAGAGCACACAGATGCTAGTTTTAAAAAGGGGCAGGGCTAATACTGCTTGTTTGTGACGCAAGATGGTCCCAAAACATCACATGATCTTGTTCTCAGTCAATAGCAAAAATCAATTATATATTAGCCTGGTTTTAACTCATTGAGGGCAGCCACCCTGACATTTTACAACAAAATGTGCCAAATTTAAATACTTTGACTACAATGTTGAGAGTGGGACCAGGATCAATAAACAGCACTACTTCATACCAAATACATTTGTATTCAGCAGAGAAAAGTGGTTTTGGGGTTTAGTTACTCTTTGAGGTGTTACTCTCGCTCTCTCTTAGCCTCAATGAGCTAACATATTTCCCCACCAGGCATCTTTGCTCCTCAAAAAATATAAAAACAGACGTCAGCTTGTTGTGGCTACTCATGTTTTTGAGCCTACTGAATGAAAGGCATTTAGGGCGACCGTGGCTCAGGTGGTAGTGGGTTGTCTTCTGATCAAGAGGTTGGGGGTTCGAACCCAGTACCTGACTATGTGTCGAAGTGTCCTTGGGCAAGACACTGAACCCTAAGTTGCTCTCAGTGGTCGACTAGCGCCTTGCATGGCAGTCCTGTCCCACTGGTGTGTGAATGTGAGAGTGATTGGGTGAATGAGCTGATATGTAAAGCGCTTTGAGACTGCTTCAGTGTGGTGATAAAGCGCTATATAAAATCAAGTCCATTTTACCATTTACCTCGGAGGTCGAAATCGACGACCTGGAACTTTCCGGGTTCCGAGTGCAATCGAACGCAGCTTAAGTCATGGCGCCCTTGTATACGTCACACCCTGAAGTTTTATATGGAAAATGTTGCGTCTCATATACATAAAATTTGATTAATAGCTTGCAGAATACAAATGTATGTACATGTAATATTTCTTTCTGTCTTTGTTCTCACAGATTTGTGTTATGAACGTAGTGCCATAGGTTTTAATAACTGCGAGTGGCGTTAGACCGACAACCATTCCCTCACCTTGGATTGCTATCACTGCACAGGCTGCTCTGGGCCTTGCCAGCAGGACTAGCAGGGCTAGCAGGCGCTAACAGGCGCTAACAGGCCGAGGCCTCCGCCTTCCTCTGAGCACCCACACACAGGCAGCACTGCGGGGCACAATTAGGCCCCCAAAGCGCCGCTCACCTGTCAGCCACACCGCTGACGCGCGTGGGGTGCAAATTGACACGAGTGCCACAACCGGGCCGACAGCGGATCCACAGCAGGGACAAATCTCTCTAACAAACCGCAGTGTCCTGTCAGTCAGAGCGCTGGCGTTGACCCCCCGGACCACCGCGCACAACCGGGACGACCGTGAAGGACGGCGGCCGCGGCACAGCCTGTCACTGAGCCGATATGACATGCTCACACGCAGGCACAGCCGCTCAGTCATTACCTTCCATCAGCCGACCAGAAAACAGACTGGTAGAATCTGTGGGGGGGAAATGACCCAAAGGCCTGACCTGAAAATGGCACAAAAAGCGAAAAGATGGTGCTCCGCGCTCCCAGAATAATAGTGTGTGTCAGCGCACCTGAGCGCAGCCGCCGGCCGCAACCATGCTCTCCAAACGAGACAGAAAGTCATGTGTGAAAGCCTCCAACAGACAAAGAGGATCATTAGGAAGCAGAAAAAAACTTACTCAGTCCAAATCTAAGACAACTAGTGCAGCTCTTTGAAGCTGTTTCCAGCATGTGAAAGGGAGGAGCTATGTAATTCTACTTCTTTTAATTATTTTCTATCATAAAAAACATGCATTTACACATTGTATACAATATGTTTATATATGCATATTAAATATTTGTTGTCTCTTTGTACATGAATCAAACTGTACGTTGACCAAGTCACTGAGTTGTTAATGTTTCTAATTGGATGAAACGTTACTCTTCCCTTTGGCCTGAGAACAGGAGGACTCGGCTCATCCCCAATCGGGTGTTTTCGAGGGTGTAATGCAGCGTCTCATTTACTGACGTCTGCGCTAATCCATTTAATTCTCTTTCGGAGAGTTCACATGAGTGACTTTTAATGAGTTTTTTTTAGCTTTATTGAACATCCCAACACGATAACAACAAATGATCAGGTTAAACAGGCAGCTCGACTCCATTACACTCATTACTGGGAAATCAAATTCATCTGATGGATTTGCGTTAATATCAGTCGCTCACTAAATTCATTCGGTTCGTTTGAGTCATTTAGCGAAGTCTTTTACCTGGATCGTTTGAGTTCTGACTTTTTCTGTGCCTTCGTGTCCTGGGTCTTTAACAGGACTCTGCGTAACATGTCATGTAACAAATCAACTCACTGAATCATGCAAGTGACCCGAGTCTACTTGTAAAGTAAACATTTTATGATAGAGTGCAGTTACAGGAAAAGTTTTCTGCATTGCATTGTGGGATGTGTAGTCCTGTAGATGCGTAGAAGTGTTTTTACTTCATTCTTACTGTGATTTCTTGTGTTTCTTCTTCAGAAAAGGAGGAAAGTACTTGGCTTGCCTCCATTTTGTTCTGCTTTGTTTCCAGTAATTTTACCTCACTCTAACACACATTCAGTTTAGGACAGATTCGGATATTTCCGTGTAAACGCCAACATGAACCAATAAACCACTCATTGTTATGCTTTCTGTCTATTAAAACAGCAGAAATGTGTTGGGAAGTCACTTTTTAAGAGTTTTGGGGGCAAACACAAGAAATCACAAGAATAATGAATTAAAAACTTCTGTGCATCCATCTACAGGACTTCACATCCCACAATGCAATGCACCAAACATTAACAACAGTGTTTACAGTAGAGATCAAAAACAAACCTTTTATATATATATATATATATATATATATATATATATATATATATATATATATATATCTTTGATTTATTGATCTATGATGCCTACATGTTGTCTTTATCTTTTAATGTAATAGTTTGAGACCCACTGTACATGTATTTATGAAGAGATAAGATGAGAAGAAATATCCTTTATTCGTCCCACAAGGGAAAATTTACATTTCAGTTTCATCCTTGTCCAAGAAACATGAAAAGACAATCACATAACATGGGAGGACAGGAGCAGAGAGAACTGTTGGTCACCTTTAAGGCAGCGCCCCGTATCATATTCAGATGAAAAGTAGGAAAAGAGGAGGAATTCAGTCAAATGACTCGGTTCCACCGACTAAAAAAAGGTCTCCCAGAGGCTCTTGACATCCGCTCATAGAATACCCATGTAAAATTACAGCCCTATTCAATTTTAGATTTTATTTATTTTTTCTATTGGGGCCCCAAATTGAAAATTGAGCTCCGAGCGTCGATGCGTACACATCCATAGATTATACCTACCAAATTTCAGCCCAATCCGTTCACAAATAATAGAGGAGTAGCAATTTACACAACAACAACAACAACAACAACAACAACAACAACAACAACAACAACATAGTGAGTGGTGTTTTGAGCCCGGCCTAAAAATCAGTCATGTTTGGAAGAGGTGGAGAAATCAGTCCGTCTGTGGCTATTGAGGAGCTACAGATTAGAGCCAGTTTGGATTGGACGCTACTGTTGTCGTATGTGGTGAATTGGTCCCAGTCTGCTTCTGTAAATTCAACTTTATTAGCAAACCTTCGACTTTTGTCATAAAATTGTATTTTGAGATTATTTTAAAATTTTTCATTTCAACTTTACTCATGACATAACATTTCAACTTTATTTTCAAAATTTCAATGTTAAGACATTTCAAGAACATTTTTGATGGAAACTTTGGTCGTTTATGGTGAATTGGCCATAGTCCACTTCTGTAGATTTGAATTTATGAGCAAATCTTCGACTTTAATCATAATATTGTATTTTCAAAATTTTGACATATTTCAAATGTATTCTTGGATTTTCAACTTTATTTATTTATTTACACTTTATTTAGACTTCATTCGAGACATTTCAACTTCATTATTGATTTGCCCCACATCAGTTTCTCCATCAATATTGGCCCTAATCTGCTTTCGTACGATTGTTTTCAAGTAAATTCTACAAACTTTTTCTCTGTGTACAGTGCTTGACAGGAAACCTTTAATTTGCTGTTATAGGCATGTTTTTCTTCTTCTTATTCCTGCAGCTGAGTTTTAATGTTGGGGATTTAAGGACAGGCAGGAGATGTAGGAGCGGAGGAGGACGCTGGAAAAGCAGCTTTCCATTTCCATCCCTCTGCTTCTGTCTGAAAATAGAGAGCAAGGTACAGCACTAAATGAGGCTTCCTGTCCCCTTTAACACCAGAAGCGGCTCTCCAGCCAAACGCAGGGCCGCTCCCCACAGCAAGGCGGGCTGAGGGGGCTCATCCCAGCCCATTGTTCTCTATCAGTGGACGAGGCTGATTCCTGTAATTAGCTGTCAGCGCAGAGCCCTCAGCAGCTTAGCGCTGTCCGCTCAAATCAAACTAATGAAATACAATCCGCTCAAATGTCCTGGATGCATATCTGTAACAGGCCCGCGCACACGAGAGGGGGAGGCAGGGAAACATCTTCCCCCCACACCCCCCTCGCCAAACTTAGGACTCCAACCCACGCTCATTAATCCGTTAATTCAGCACATTTTTGACAGCCAATTAATGCGGATGAGGAGTGGGTGATCCGGGCAGGACAGGAGGTGCCTGAGCCCGGTAAGAGGACCAGGCGTGAGGGGGTGAAGGGCCAGTGGACCCCCAGCATCCGTGAAACTCTCCGCCAACAAGCCTGAGTCCAGATTTATTTTCCTCTTCATCCAAGACGCAGAGCTCTGCTCTCAGGAGGAAGAAAAGATGCCAACACGCTTCATGTGCAATTTCACCATTTAATGTTGCACTTGTTTGATAGATGAAAAATCAGGAAAGCTCCAATAACATGTTCTATGATTTAGCTGCATGATTTACACCTCCTGTCTACAGAATTAGGCACATTGATATTTTTAGACACATTTATAACCCGTAATGCAAGTTGAAAACACATAGTAAATAATCCACATAAGTTTTATTATATACACAGAGGTAAACAGCCTGCATTTATTCAATGCAATTCATCATTTTACATTTGTTGCATAAAATGACGATTAATATTAAAAAAAAAAGATCTCCATATTCACATTTTGTAACCTCAACATCAATAATTTTCTCGTATTCATCCGACAAAACATGGATTAATACTCAAAAGTTAAAGAATCTTACACGCAGCATATTGTCCTTTCTACTTTCAACACGATTCATAATCTCACACTGATCATATATGAGGATAAATATGCAGAGGTAAAGTATTTCAATACCACATATCAGATCTGCATTTGTAGCATCAATACAAACATATATTGTTGTATTTACTAGACAAAATGAAAAAAAAAAATATTAAAAACAACCTGCAGAAATAGACATGTAAACTGTGAAATGGATAATTAATTAAAAGTAAAGTGTCTTACAAACACAATAATCAAACAAAACAAGGATAAATATGCAGAATTTAACACACAAAGGTAAAGTATTTCATCAGATCTACATTTGTAGAATCAATACAAACACATTATGTTGCATTTACTGGACTAAACATGTAATATTTAATGCAAATAAGCAGAGCTAAACACAAGTATACAGCACATTCTCAGATTTATAACCTCAAAACAAATAAAAATGTTATAAATCTGAAAAATTAACAATAAGTGAACTGTATAATGTACTGCACATAATCACATCTGGAAAGAAAATCAAATTATATTTAAAATGTACAAAAGATTTTCCTAATATGTACAGGGATGAACACTGTCAGTCCTACATTTTCCACCTCAATACAATCTATAATTTCACATTTACGAGACAAAACATGGTGAATTATTAAAAAAAATAGTCTTATGTACTGTACATCCTCATCTTTGTATTCTAAACTCATACACTTTATAATCTCCCATTTAATGGACACAAATTTCTTAAAATGTTCATAAATTGGACAAAATGCATGTAAACTGTGTGAAAGAGCACAGTGTCACCTCCGTGATTCAGATCTCACATTTACCAGACGATAAAATCACTGCAGCAAAAAAAAAAAAAAAAAAAGCCAACAAAGCAGATATAAAATAGCAGCGGGAGAAGACGAGGAACGTCAGAAGAAAGAAACTATTTTGGGAATAAATGAGATCATAATCACTCAACACTGACATCGAAAGAGAAAGAGAATTCCCACCAAAGCTGCTCTGAGTGGTTTCCCCTGTTGTCTGTAACTCTGCTGATCTTTAATATTTAAATTGGAAGGTGGGGGGGGGGGGTATTTTATTAATATTATTATCAATATTTTTAAACGATATCACAATAAACGATACATATCTCCATATTTTGCCCTTGCCTTGTGATGATGCTTTAATGCATAAAATTGAACCAGAATGGCAATACGCAATATATATTGATATTTATGTGATGTAATTGGGGTTTCCCCCCCATATTATAACATAGCGTACCTGTTAGTTTCTTTTTTTCACAGGCAAACACTTAAAATATGATAAGCCAGTTAAAGCCACATGCCACATGTCACAGAGGGACCTTTATTAACACAGGTGTAGAGAACAAAATCAAAATTTAGAAAACAAATTACATGCATTTGTACAAATTTTAAAAATAACTTCAACTGACCAAAGTGCTGTTTTTATTATTAGAATTAACTATTAATTGTGTATTTATTATTACTGACAATTGTGAATTTATCAGATGCTATTATCCAAAGTGGCATACAGAATATATAAACAGTTACCACTACTAACACGTGCACACATGCACGCACTCACATGCACTCACACATACACGCGTGCTGTAATGATCGCCTTCTGAGGACTGTCAGTGCTTGAGCTTCCCCTGCATACAAAAAACGTGCAATGAAACGAGTTGTTTTGAGTCCTGCTTACGATGTTATCGACCAGCGAAGACCTCTGGATCTCTACAGCGCACACAGTGTTTTACTGAGCATTATGCATGTCATAGACTTTCTTATTATGGGGACCATGTCTTTAGCGATATGGTCCCCATAATAAGCTTTCACTCGTTTTTTTGTGGGACACACCATGGGCCAGTGAAGCTTGTTGCAGGGTTGGTTTCGGCGTAGTCTAACACACTCCTCGTACTGCACTTTATGGTGAGTTTGTCGCGCTCGAACCTTTAGTTGAAACTGGTTTTCGACATTCCTTGCAAAGCACACTTTGCTGCTGGTCACCTGACACTCTGAAGCCAAACCATTACCAAATTATTGAACCATAATTCATGAGACATGAACACGGGAGAGGGAGAGGAGAAATAGGTGCGGACTTGCGGCCAATAGAAATAAATGTATTGCTGTTTTAATGCAAAATTAACTATATCGATATAAGTAATAATGTCCCGTGTGATAAATATATCAATATAAATTTCAATATCGATTTATCGCCCAGCATTAGTGTGTGTCTGTGGTGCAGTTGGACCCCATGAGCCACTGGGGGCCCCAAAGCTGAGTCGTCGTCGTCCTCTGTGCAGAATTAAATCTATTTGTCTTTATCTCTAACGTGACTAAAAATGAACGACGGATGAAAGAATAAAATAAAAAAGCTGTGGCTTGTGTTCTTGAGGTGTAATGAAGTCAAAATCATTGAAGCCCAAAGCTGTGGGAATGATTGACAGGAAGCCGTCAGTCAGCAGTTTGCGGAGCATTTATGGATCAGGAATCTCTCCAGTTTGTCAAACTGGGGACCATTAAATAACATCCTGCACAGGGTCCCCACAAAGCTAGAAACGGCTGTGTGTGTGTGTGTGTGTGTGTGTGTGTGTGTGCCAGGGTTTGGTCGTGGTGTTGGTGGGCTCGCTCTCTCCACTGAGCCGTGATCAGATGGGTCTGCGCCACTCGGGGATTCGGCCTCGGGCGCTTGACAACACCGCGAGCCTCGCCATGTGTGAACACTTGTTCTCTTCAAATTAAACAGTCATCTGAATATTCAAATCACATTGCTTAATGACAGCTCTGCCGCCACGCATGCATGAAATCCGAGAGGGGGTCAGTCGGAGCCCGGACAGGCCGACCCA
Source organism: Gouania willdenowi (assembly GCF_900634775.1). Taxonomy (NCBI): domain Eukaryota; kingdom Metazoa; phylum Chordata; class Actinopteri; order Blenniiformes; family Gobiesocidae; genus Gouania; species Gouania willdenowi. Next base: position 32,398,873 of record NC_041052.1, read on the forward strand.
GACGGAGCGCCCGGCGTTCAGGGCGGCTCTCACATCTCTAATTAGTTGTCAAACGGGCTTTAAAAGCAGGAGAGTCTTACTCGGAGGATGGGACTGATAATTTGTCTGGCGTGACACAGCAGGCTAAGCTGCAGAGAGGAAACGGCCTTAATTCAATGCAGCACGCGGGAATTTACAGTTCTGGATTTTAATTTGGCAGAAATGTCTTAAAACTGGACATAAACTGGTTTCACTGCATCTGCTGGTTTCAATCACTCCAATCACTATATGCATAAAAAAAGTAGAGACATACTGTAAATATGTATATAGGTCTGTAACTTAAACGCGTTAATTGTGATGAATTAATTACAGAACAAAATAATGCAAAAAAATAAATAAATAAATTATGCACTCCAAACAGCACAGAACCTTCTCATTGCACAAGTTCCTGGTATACCTATAATACTGATACACAGACTACGGAAGAAGGCCAGGAGAAAACTTTCTTGTGCTTTGTGGGCGTTAATTTTAATTTAAACAAAAAATAAATAAAAGCCCAGTTGTGTGCAAATTGTGTAAGAAAGAGTTTGCCTATCACCGGAGCTCTTCATGCCTCCGCTACCACCTTAATGCTAAATATGTTGGGCTAGCACAGGCACTCGGACAGTGCAACATGCTTTGAGCAGGCAGTGTTTTCAATCCAAACTGGTCAGCAGGGGTGAGTATTGGCAAGGATGTTGCAATACGATATTATGGCGATATATCGCAATATTCTACCCAGTTAATATCAAAATTAAACGTAGAGATGAAAAATCAAGTTCCTGTATGTGTTCATCAGAAGATATTGATCATTCAGAGGACAAATTGAATCAAAACTATTTGCTTCAAAACATCCTTTATTATTTACTAGTACAGTGCCCGTCGGAAGTATGTATTCATGTGGGAGCAAAAGGTGTATATTTGCGGGTGCAAAATGTGGGTGCAATTTTCCTGGTTTAATTCTATGGGACAACATGTGCATGACTTCATCACTTTTATATTTTTTTGTATGGTGTATTTTTCTGTAACGTATTTTTTTCGGAGTCGTGTGTATTTGTGTATCTTTCTGTTGTCTTTTTGTGCGTAAATGTTTGCTGTTTTTTTATTTTAATTTTTTTTGTAATGTATGTTTTTTTGGAGTCGTGTATTTTTGCATAATTATTGTTTTTGTTCCTATTGTACTGTGATGTAGGAGTAATTTTGTGTATTTTTTGTAAAAATATATAGTTTTGTGTATTTTGACCCATTTTCATATTTTTGTTATATTTTTCTGTAAATGTATGTTTTTTTAAGTACAGTGCCCATCAGATGTATGTATTCATATAGTGGGAGCTTAAGAAGAGTTGTCAATTATGGGCATAATAATAACAACATACTCTGTAGCATTATAAAGGGGTATATTTGCAGGTGCAAAGTAAAATAGCGTGTGTAATTTCCCTGGTTTAATTCTATGAGACGTGCGCATGATAAATGTGTTTTTTTTTTTAAGTCATTTTTATATTTTTTTCGTTTGGTGTGTTTTTCTGTAATGTACAGTGCTTGTCGGAAGTATGCATTCATGTGGGATTATAAGTATTTAGTTTAGTGTATTTTGAGTCATTTTCATGTTTTTGTTGTCGTTTGGTGTATTTTTCTGTAATATCTGTTTTTTGGAGTCATTTTGTGTGCTTTTGGAGCCTTTTTCTGCATTTCTGTTGTCGTTTGATGTACTTCCTGTATAAATATTTAGTTTTTTGTTTTACGTCATTTGTGCATTTTTTGTATAATTATTTTTGTTGCCTTAAGTAGTGTGATTCTGGAGTCATTTTGTATCTTTTTTTAGTGTAGTTTTTTGCATTTCTGTTGTCTTTTGTGTAATTTTTGTATAAATATATAGTTTTGTGTATTTTGAGTTATTTTCATATTTTTTGTCATTTAGTGTGTGTGTGCCTGTCTAACTTTCTAAACTTATCTATTTTCAGTGTCGTGACACAGACTGTATCTGGACTAAATGGTGGTCCGTTACACACGTAGATCGATAGTGAAGCGCACCTGATCTCTGTGTGTGTGTGTGTGTGTGTGTGTGTGTGTGTGTGTGTGTGTGTGTTTGACTCTCTACCTTGGACACAAATCTCCTCCGTTGGTTCTCTCACACACACGCGCACGCTGCTGATAAATGTGCAGCTTTCAACACAGCAGCCATTGCCGTCAATAACTTCCGGGTGAGGTCCGTCTGGTCTAAATGGTGAATGGTCAAACTAACATGAAAATAAACGTTTCGAAATGTCATCACCAAATGAATAACACTGAAAAAGTATTTTTCCTCAAAAGAGAAAAGAGAAGTCCGCGGGTGCTCGTGCACGCACTGGAAGTGAGCCGTGCTTATAGATATAGATGGTGCGCTAGCGCCCCATCACACCCTGAGGTCAAAAGATGAATAGGTTTCATTTCGGGGCCGTCCAGAAGTGAAATAAAATTAAAATAAACATTTTGAAATTACCAAATTACTCCAAAATAACAGATACACACACTCGGGGTACTCGCACCTTGACTGGGAAATATTTGCTACACACACACACACACGCACGCACGCACGCACACACACACACACACAGACCTCCCTTGCTTTTATAGGTAGATTATTAGTGTTTTTGCACATTTTCACTGTAAAAAAGAAAATGCAGTGTTACACACTGCCATCATAAAATAAAGTGCAACAAGTTTCTTTTCACTGAAACTACTGTGTAGAAGTCTCAAAGTAACCATGACAACATAATGACGGCAATGTAACAGCTGCAAGTGAGAACATAAAGGTTACTGATAATGCACAAAAATAAGAACAATTTATAATTTATCCTATTGTGTCAGTTTAAGCACTGATCTGAACAGATTATATGAAAATATAATGCCTGTGCATACATAAATATTGCAGGAATTACACACTGCCATCATAAAATCAAGTGCATCAAATAACCATTGCAACACATTGAAAGCATTGTAATCAACTTCATCAGTTGCTCTGTTGATTTCATGTCACAGATATTCTAACTATTTTGCACTGTTCAGTTTCCACTTCTCTGGAATGTTCTGTACTAAGTGCTGTTTTTTTTATTTTAATACACAAAAACACATTTGTTTTAGAAAGTTTAAAAAAAATCCGAAAAACATCAATATAGCTTACTTATCATAATTACTTATCATCACTCACTAATCATAATATTCTTTATTCGTATTGCCCATCATGTTAGCACTCAGTGATGGAAATAATAAACAAATTTAAGCTCATTTATTGTTTTCATTAATTCAGTCATAATACTAAAATCCATTTAAATTGGAAAAACGTTACTTCTCATGTAAAATATAGGCAATTAATTTAGAATAATTGAGATTAAATAATTCCAAAGTATTAATTAGATTATTTTTTTTAATCTAGTCCCAACCCTAGTATAAACATACATGTACACAGAGTTGGGACGTGAGTTTTTTGTAGTAACTAATACTAAAACATTGCATTTGTGTTCTATATGGGCGTGTTCATTTGTTAATGTGTCTTTATACGGAGACTAGTGTTGTGTTCAAGACCGCACTATCCGAGACCAAGACTTGCCCGAGACCAGAATGCACCGAGACCAAGACAAGACCAAGACTTTCGGGAGCCGAGACCGAGTCAAGACCAAGACCGAGACAAACCGAGACCAAGACCAAGACCAAGACCATAAACATATTTTTTTTCAATTTAAAAAAATAAATAAATAAATAAAATTATGACAAGGTTCAACAGTTAAATAACATCTCTCTTTAATTTTAGTTTATTTTAAATACATTTGACGGACAAAAAGGGTGCCTGCAAAAAATTAACTAAAATATTAAAACTACTACTGCTACTGATACATTCACAATTATTCTACATATTTGAAAACAAGATTTTTATGTCAGCTGAATGTACAGCAAGTGTTTAAAAGCATTTCTGCCAAGAAATAATGATTCTTTATTCTGATTCTTTCAGTTGTTCAGGTTTAACAGGTCACAGATTTCACAAGATAATTTTTTAGTTTGAAAAAGCCTTTACACAGGTTATTTTTATTAATTCACTTAGTTGATATAGTTTAATTTGGTTGCTGTAATATAACTGGATATTCAATTCACAAAGATTTCCAACTGTAACTGTAAAAGTGAAACTTTCTGAAATAAAACTAAAAACAAGTTGTCAGCAGTGTAAAAAACATAGAGCTACAGGTAGATGTGAAACTAAATAAAACAAACTCAAACCCTGGAAAAGTCATGTAACAAATTAATCAATAGTTATTATATATATATATATATATATATATATATATATATATATATATATATATATAATTATTATTATTCTGGATACAGTGGAAACAGAAACTATAAAAAATAATTATATTTTGAACCTGTTTATATTGTGGGGAACATATTATATACATACATGTAATTGGAGTCTAAAGTCACAAAAAAACCACCACTTTAAAAATATTTAATATTATTTGCGTGCAACTCTGCGGCGATGACGCGCTGGTGACGACATAAACCAAGATGGCGGCGGCCCGGACTACAGCCGACATTATGTAATAAAGCCTTAAAAGACATGGATATAATGAAAAGAGTGGATGGACAGATGCATAAACATGCAGACTTTCACACGGACACACACGGACTTATTAAACACACACAAACTTATTAAACACACACGGACTTATTAAACACACACAAACTTATTAAACACACACGGACTTATTAAACACACACAGACCTCAGTAAACACGGTAAACGGAACAGGCTTCACCGCTCGGCTGGCACTAGGACCCAGAGGCAGAGTAAGTGCGTCCCCTATCCAGCATTCACAGGCTGTAATATCATCAGTTTATCATTTTACCAGTTGTTAGAGCTACTGTCTTTACCAGGGAGATAATATTTATTACTGGTGATTGTTTTCAGGAGTTTTACTGGGATTTTTACCGGTGATTAGTTCATTTCTCCCTTGCGCTCCGCGGTCCAAACTGACACCGGAGCCACACAGTATGAATGTGTCACACACGTCACTCAGTCACAATAAGGAAGGTTGTGGTCATTATACAGGGTGGATTAAATAATGAATAAAGGATTGTTTTATCCCGTTCTTCTCCGTGTTATTATCATATTATAAAAATGTTTAAAAATAGCAGGAATTAGTGCTGGTCTCGAACGGTCTTGACGGAAAATGCCGAGTCCGGGCAGCCCGAGTCCAAGACAAGACCGAGTCAAAATGCTTCAGAGTCCGAGACAAGACCAAGACCTTTAAAATTTGGTCTCGAGACCGGTCTCGAGACCAAGACCGGTCTTGACCACCACAACACTAACGGAGACATTGTCATTGTTTCACTTTCGAGAACAAAAACGAGAACATTGTTGTTCAAAGCTCCGATCTAATGCCTAGCAGGTGGACGTACGGCTAAGCTAGTAGCTAAATGAGACCCAATGGACCAGGGACAGTTAGCATATTAGCATAACAGTATGTCCAGAGGGTTATTCCATAAAGGAGGGTTAACAAACTCTGAGTCTGTCCATAAACTCTGGGTCAACATACCCCGCGATGGGAAACTCTGGGTATCAGATTCCATTACAGCTGGTATGAAGTGGGTCAATCAACCCTGAGTATGTATACCTTGGGTTACTTACATGCACGCGCGAGATAAAAAGCCCTCATCAATGGATCAGAGATTACTCGAGCTGCCATGACAACCACCTGAAAGAGAGTGATTTATTCACCCTAATGGGTGAAATAATCCTGCATTTGAGGAACATGAGCCTGTTCTATAGGTGTGTTCAGTCTTCAGTGACTATAGTGGCTTAAATCATCCGTAATTAGTCACACTTTTTGGTCCCTTCATCACTTTATTACTTCAGTGACGTGACGAGCGTGGAATAATATGAATAAAATGTGTCTGAGGAGACGTGGCTGCATAAAGAGTCCTCCTGTTACACTGGATATAAAGACAGTGACTGCCGCTTGATATTGAATCAATTATATTGATTGTTAATGTAATATTGTCACCAGAGTCATCTCGACGTCCAAAAAATATGTCTTGAAAAGCGGTGTCATAATTCACTGCGCCATCATACCTTTGAAGGTATGTGATCTATAGATCAAACTGTATAACAATATAAAACGACAATCAAGCCTTAAAAGTTGATTTATTTAAATTATCATCTCCTTATTTATATTATCCACAGGTTTGTATTCAGAGAACTTTACTACAGACGTCAGTAGATGTTTTAATACAGATCAACCTCTCAGTGACTTTCACTTAATGATCTACATCCACAATGTTATAAAGAAAAATAGTTTACAAAAAAAAAAAAAAAAAAAATGTGAAGCAACACAACATTAGTAATGATGTGAGCACGTCTGTGGTGTGTAACGTTACTAATGTGTTTCAGAGAAAAGTGTCAAGGTTCATTCAAGTGTTCAGAAACGGTGTTCAGGTGGGCGGAGCCAGGTAGAAACCCAGGGTTTCTTTGATAAAACCTGCCAGAGACCAGGTTTAGTTCATGCCATGGTAACATACTCAGAGAAGAACATACCTCGCGTTTAGGGATGAGATACTCAGAGTTTCCCTCATTTGAGCCTGAACATACTCAGAGTTTGAACATAACACGCTTTACGGAATGCAGCTCACAGCAGACGGGATGTAAAGCATGTAATGTAACAATAATAAGGATGTGAACAAAAGGAAACCGTACAGTTGTCCGTTTGTGTGAATTATCCTCGCACGCGTTAGTTGCCTTTCCATAACCCCATGGATGACGTCACAGGATTAAGGAAAGGTGTTAGGAGAGGAGTTAGGAACACTTCAACTAGGTGACGTAATCATCTGACGGCCGCAAAGGTTTGTGACGTGGTGAAAAACTTCAAATATCCAAAAATGAACTAAAATCACATTTATAACACTTTGCCCTGATATAATCTCAAAAATCAAAAGGTTTGAATTTAAATCAAAGGAAAAGAGGCTACCAGACTACGAGGAACAAAAGTGAAACTAAGAGAACGTCACATTGAGAATGGTTGCTCACACTCACCTTCTACTCACAAATATGTTCTTAATATGAATTATGTTGAATAAAACTGAAAATGTCTCTGATTTTATTTTATTCTTGAACCACAGTGTCTGTTTTATATCAGTTCTAATCTGATAATATGTCTTACATATAATGAAATTTAAAGTTGTTCAAGACATACTATTGCATTGAACTTGCATGATCACCGTTATTTGTGTGCGTGTCCCTTTAAATATTGTTGCCGCAAGGATTTGTGGGTCAGCATTATCTTGTCTCCTTTGGTAAAGGATGCATCAGTGTTTCCTCGGCTGAAGGAGATAAATAAGGAAGCATTGAGCCTTTTTCCCTGCGCTTAAAGAGAACTCGAACGCTCTTCATCATGGCCACCACTTAAACACTTCCGGGGGTGAAGGAACAGTGGGTAGGAAAGGAGATAGGAGGGACTATTCGGACGCAACCACTGTCTGTCTCTCACTCCTTCCTGTTGGTGTGTGTTACTTCCTGCTAATGGGAGCATCTGGGGAGTTGAATGAACCGTCGTTTTGCTGGATTTGAACTCGGTCTAACGGAGGCCGGGCCGAGCCGACTCAGGTAGGGCGGCGTTTAAACGCAGCTCATTACTCACCACTGCGGGGTCTGGCAGCTGGACCACCTGCTCCCACAGAAACCAGGAGGCTGCTCTCCCTAATGGCCACAGATGAGATCATTACCTGAGCTAATCAGAGCGCCATCCACTGTGGCCACACACACGCACACACACACACACACACACACACACACACACACACACACACACACACACACACACCGGCAGCTCCTGGCCGTGACTGTTGGCAGCCCAGAACAAACGAGCCCATATCAAATTTAGGAAACTGCTTAAAAATAAATAAATAAATTGCAGAAAAATGATCTGTGTGTATCGATCTGGTCTTGTCAAAGTCAATGTTCGATCAACATCTCCTCCACATCTCTTGGGGCTTTTTCTGACTGTGCAGCGGCCGTTTCATATTCCTTCCGAACACTGTTGTGTTATTTTTGTCTTTCCAGGTGAGGGATGAGGAATTTTGAACATGTTTTCATTCGTTTTTTGTGTATTTATCCATCAATTTGTCATTTTAGGCCTGTACTATAAAGCGGGGTCGGTAAGTCCTGATATCTCTCCATATCTCACCTAACCAAACATTCTCTGTCAGAGAGCCCCTGTCCTACGAAGCAGGATATAAATACGTTCACTTAAGCGAGGTGATTTCAGACAGGGTACGAGCGCTATTGTGACAGGGGGTGGAGATTGTAGCGTCGGACCAATCACAGACAGAGAGAAACTTTGTAGAGCAACTTAAGTCACAATTGAGGAATAATTCTTAAAAAATATGAAGATTTCAAATCCATAACTCAGGCCAAAATCAACACTGTAGAAGAAAAAGCAGGAGGTATGGAATACAGGCAGGAAGCCGCTGACATTGTTAATGCGTAAAAGCCTGAGATTATACAATATTAATCCTTTTGATGATTTAGCGAGGTAAGAAGTTAGCCAGCGTCGTAGTACAGAGGGGTATTCCATAAAGCGTGTTATGTTCAAACTCTGAGTTTGTTCAGGCTCAAATGAGGGAAACTCTGAGTATCCCATTCCAAAAAGCGAGGTATGTTCTTCTCTGAGTATGTTACCCGGGCAACATTGTCCGTGAAGTAAACCTGGTCGCTGGCAGGTTTTATCAAAGAAACCCTGGGTTTCTACCTGGCTCCGCCCCCCTGAACACCGTTTCTTAACACTTTAATAAACTTTACTACTTTTCTCTGAAACACATTAGTAACATCACACACCACAGACGTGTTCACATCATTACTAATGTTGTGTTGCTTTACGTTTTTTTTTTTTTTTTTTTTTTGTGATAACGGTAGTTTTCTTTCTAACATTGTAGATGTAGATCATTAAGTGAAAGACACTGAGAGGTTGATCTGCATTAAAACATCTACTGACGTCTGTAGTAAAGTTCTCTGAATACAAACCTGTGGATAATATAAAGGAGGAGATGATAATTTAAATAAATCAACTTTTAAGGCTCGATTGTTGTTTTATATTGTTATACAGTTAAATCTGTAGATCATGCGTCTTTGAAGTTATGATGGCGCAGTGAACTGTGACACTGCGCTTGAAAGTGACGAGTTGCGGGTTCGCGTCCCGCTTCAGTGTTTTTTTATGACATTTTTTAGGACGTTGAGATGACTCTGGCGACAATATTACATTAAGAATCAATACAAATGATGTGATATGAAGCAGCAGCCATTGTCTTTATATCCAGTGTAACAGGAGGACTCTTTATGCAGCCATCCTATGCTGCTGACACGTCTCCTCAGACACATTTTATCCATGTTATTCACCGCTCGTCATGTCACTGAAGTAATAAAGTGATGAAGGGACCAAAAAGTGTGACTAATTACGGGTGATTTAAGCCACTATAGTCACTGAAGACTGAACGCACCTTTAGAACAGGCTCATATTCATCAAACTCCGGCTTTTTTCACCCATTACGGTGAATAAATCACTATTTTCCGTTTGGTTGCCATGGCAGCTCGATTAAATCTCTGATCCATTGATGAGGGCTTTTTGTCGCGCGCGTGCACGTAAGTAACCCAAGGTTTACATACTCAGGGTTGATTGACCCACTTCATACCAGCTGTAATGGAATCTGATACCCAGAGTTTTCCATCTTGGGGAATGTTGACCCAGAGTTTATGGATAGACTCAGAGTTTGTTAACCCGCCTTTATGGAATACCCCTCTGGACACACTGAATAAATCCTGGAAGCTACAACGTTAAGAGGGAATCCAGCTTTGTATTACAGGCCCTTTGTGTATTTGTTTTTTTTATTATGTGTGGTTTGTTTTGTTTTGTGTATTTTTTATTTTTGTTTGTATTGCAAGGACGCATAAAGCAATTGTTTTTAAACTTGTTTTGTATAATTTTGTTGTTGTTTTGTGTTTTTTGTTGTTAAGTGTATGTTTTTTTGTTGTTTTGTAGATATGTGAAGTTACTTGTTTTGTGTACTTTTATTAATTTGAGTGTTTTTGTTGTCTTTTTGTCCGTGTTTCTGGTTTCTGTATATTTGTGTTGATATTTTACATGTTTTTAACATGTTTTTTGTGGTTTTTGGGAGGTTTTGGATTCATTTTTTGTTTTTGCTGTGGTTTCTTATTTTCTCTCTGGTTTTGTTGTCCCTCCTCCGACTTATGACTTCAGTTAAAAGTTCACAGTCAATGAGTCGATCGCTGCCATAAAGGAGTCGTGCTTGTGCTAAAAAGCTTCATAATGAATCTACTTCATTGTTTAGACTATGACTCATTTAAATATGCACCAAACTGGCATTTAAGCTCCGCCCCTGAGACAGAAACCTCATTAAATTAATCCTCATTTTAGTTCATGAGACACACAGAGCACTTTGATCTCGCATGGGCTGCAGTTTAAAGGCGGGAAAACGGCGTTATTGTGTGTTTTCACTTCCTGTAAATTATGTAAGATATCAACAATATCCAAGCAATGAGTGACCTTAAACTTACAATTTCTTGATTTTGTGACCAATCTTTATTCAATTTGGGTAAATTTGGGGGAAATAATTTGAGGAAAATTGCTGGATTTTGAAAATAATAAGATAAAATTTGAGATTAAAAATGGCTGCCATTGTGATATGAATAATGATGGCGTTGCAAAAGTAATGCAATTACAGTAATGTATTATTTTTTGCTGGAACACAGTAATGTAAGGCATTACTAATAAAATGTAGGTAATATTATACCCGTTACAAATCTCAGTAATGTGCGTTACAACGCATTTTAACCTGAGATGTGAAAAACAGCACCAGTAACTTGAAGAAACACCTGGACCGGTGCCACGCTAACACCAAGTTGACAGAGAGCGATGCAGGCGCGGGGAAGAAAAAAAGAACAGGGGACGAAAGTGCGGAAAAGAGTCAAACAACAGAAATTACGTTTTTTCTCAGCCTGCCGTAGTACTTGAACCAGGTATGGCTGAGACTGAAACTCATACAGATCAGATTTCTGCAGTTTTTGGTTTAGAAGTGGTATTTATAGAGACATTCACAGTAGAAATGCAGCTAGCTGGCAGCTAAAAACAATAACAGAGCTGACCGGAGCCACCGCCGCCGCCGTCATCAATTTGACTGGTGGTCATGTTATCTCATGATGCATTGTATTGGGTGCTCATGTAAAATGGTGTTATAATTTTACTGGTCACCATGTTAGCAGCAGTAAAAAACAGTGCATTAAAAAAGAGAATAAAAGAATAGAAACAAAAAGAAAGAGATTGTGCATCTTGTCATGTCATAAGGCTATAGGTTACATTATAGTTGTTTCTAGCTCTATTTGTTTCATATGAATAGGCCTAGACTTTAAATATTTACGATATCTTTATCATAACTTACCAGACTTTAACTTTGTCTGCTTTTGTGATTCTGACAGTCATTGTTATTTATTGTATGGCGCCATGAGCCTTCATTGTGCATGTTATATAAAGTTATTAATAGCCTACACAGTCATTATGCTATAGCACATCACCCTTTACTTGATAAATAATCAGCTGCAATAAACTATATTTCAGCATTTTAGAATGCTAATCATACTTTTGCAGTTATTTTGGTGAAAGTAACTCAAAAGTAGTGTAACACATTACAATTCAGAGACAGTAATATTGTAATGCACCTTATTAATTTTAAATGACAGTATCTACTAAATATGTAATGTAATACATTTTGAAAGTAACTTGCCCAACACTGGATATAAACTTTAATCTAAAATTTAGATCAGAGGGGCTGAGATTTCTACAACTGAATTATTTGGTAATTTACACAATGATTCATGTTTTCTCTGACATATGTACTTCCTCCTGAGGGCCACACTGGAGGGGCCCTAAGTTTGATACACGGAATGAACTGATTCACTGACAGAAAACCAGAATCACCATCGACCAAGGGACGAGTCAGAACTCAAAGGATCTGTTTGAGGGACTTTGGTAGCGGACAGAAGCTTAGAAGATGAACTATGATCTAAAACTAGGACACAGAAAAGTCACAGTGTGATGTAGGAGCAGGAACTCCTTGTTTCACCTGAGCAACGCAGATCGGATCAGACTTTGTGTCAGACGTGAGCAGAGGTCGTCATTCCGGATGAATCCTGTCATGATGTGAGAGAGAACCTGATCCTGAACTCTGCCTCAGTGATGGAAGCAGACAGAGGAAAGCACACTGCTGTGAGGAAGAGTGTGTGTGTGTGTGTGTGTGTGTGTGTGTGTGTGTGTGTGTGTGTGTGTGTGTGTGTGTGTGTGTGTGTGTGTGTGTGTGTGTGTGCGTGTGTGTGTGTGTGTGTGGTGGGGGGATCGGTCATGCGGAAGGAGCTGCAGTGCTTGTGGTCATTATTGGAGCAAAAAGTCTCAACATTGCTGGACCAATTAGTTTTGACCCAGAAGGAAGAGTCTGCAGACTGGGAACGGGCATAACACGCAGGCACGCACGTGCACACGCACACACACACGCATGCACACACACACATGCTCACACGTTTAGGCCACTGTCGGGGCAAGAGAGGATGCTTCAAAACAGCCGGGATGAAAGTAGAACTAAAAAAAACTCAAATACAGAAGGGGTTAAACATCCATCATCCATCATTAATTCATCCATCCACCCATCCATCCATCCATCATCCATCCATCCATGCATCCATGCATCCATCATGCATCACGCATCATTCATCCATCCATCCATCCGTCCATCCATTCATTCATTCATTCATTCATTCATTCATTCATTCATTCATTCATCCGTTCACCCATGCATCATCTATCTATTCATCTGTCCATCGAGAGAGAGAGAGAGAGAGAGAGAGAGAGAGAGAGAGAGAGAGAGAGAGAGAGAGAGAGAGAATCTTTGTATTGTGGGTGGGTGAGTTTTATTGTATAGATTGTATTCCACTGTAATATAGAAAAGGCCAAACCAGGCACAGAAGTTGTAAACTAGCACTAGTTTTAAACTTTTATGTTCATCACATCAACTTCACACTTATTTTGTATCTATGTTGAATTGCATTGTCCCTGTCAAATAAATAAATAAATAAATAAATAAATAAATGTTGACAAAGAGGTTACTTTTAGTCCTAACCTCAAATGTTGACTTGGAAGTTTGCACTACTTTGATTTATATGGCTGTTTTTAAAAAAAAAAAAATAATAAAAATGATTTTATTTATTGTCAATAGGTTTTTTCTCCTTTAAGAGTGTTCCTGACTCGAATTTAATTTTTGCACTTTATCTAAAGAATCTGTATCTGTTAGTAGGCAGAATTCAGTTTATAATGTCATGAATCTAAAAGTACCTTTTTAATGGTCATTATTTTTGTTATTGTTAGCATTGCTGTAAACTGTGAGCCTTCCTGTAAAACCGTGAGCTTTCCCACAATACCACAATAATTATCGTACCGTGAGGTTAATACCGTGATTATACCAAAGCGTGACATTTAGATATCGTTACATCCCTAATCATCACTGTGGAACTTCTGCCAAATTGTGACATCATCACTCTCTACAGTGATGACATCATCATAGACAGACAGAGAGGCTGCGTCCGAATAATTCCTCATATCTCCTTTCCTATCCAATGACGACACAGGGTTAAGGAAAGGTGTTAGGAGTGGAGTTAGGAAAAGGCCATTACGTTTGTTTTGACAATCAGACGTACTTCCACTAGGTGATGTAATAATCTGACGGCCGCGAAGGTTACCAGACTAACAAAAGTGAAAACTAAAGAATGTCACATTGAGAATGGTTGCTCACACTCGCCTTTCACTCAGAAATATGAATTATGTTGAATAAAACATGATGTGGCTAAAAATGTCTCTGATCCCTCTTCATTGAGCCACAGTGTCTGTTTTATGTTAGCTATAATCTGATAATATGTTTTACATATAATAAAATATGGGTTTTAGATAATTTATTTAAAGTAAGTTGTTTAAGGCATACAGTATTATTGCATTGATACGGTCATTGTGAGTCTCCAAGCGCTCGGATGTGCGTGTCCCTTTAAATGCTGTCGCTGCAAGGAATTGTGGGTCAGCATTATCTCGTCTCCTTTGGTAAAGGATGCATCAGTGTTTTCTAGGCTAAAGGAGGTAAAAAAGGAAACATTTAACCTCTTTTCCTGAGCTTAAAGAGAATGTGGACGCTCTTTATCATGGCCACCACTTAAACACTTCTGGGGGTGAAGGAACAGTGAATAGGAAAGGAGATAGGAGGAACTATTCAGATGCAGCCAGAGATTCCTTGCTTTTATAAAGAGATACGTCTTGCATCCAACACTGCATTGTTAAAGTACTTCACACATTCATATTTTTTTTTTTATTTTAAACATACATGTTTTTTTGGTTGTGTTATAAAACAATCTTGACAATAAAGTTGAATCTTTATAGATTGAAATATTCCTCCTAGCAGCCTGTTCACTTGGATGATGTGCTACGCTCATGGAAGTTATTAAGAGTTTGTAGAGCAAAGTAATTACTGAAATAGAATAACTCATGTTTAATTCATCATCTTTTTTGCACTACTCATCACTGTACTACTGCACTATTATACTATTATCCTATTATTATTATTATCTTATTATATTGTTATATTATCCTATTTATTTAATGTTTACATTGTTAGAGAGAGCACAGTTCACCAACTCAAATTCCTCGTGTACAACATCATTACAGTTGATTCTGATTCTAATTCTGAAGTAGATGCTAATAATTATAGTAGCTGTCATTTGTATGCCAAAAAAAAAAAAAAATAGTTACGGTTTACCCAAACGTTATTCATAGTCACAGGGCCACCTATTGGTAAAAATAAATCATACGCGTCATATTTGCACAGAACATCGCAGGAAATTTTGTGATATAATCTTTGAAAATGGTCAGCTACGTCTCAACGCTTTAGAATTTGTGCCACTTCCCGACATGTGTGTGGTTGCGAGGGCCCGTTCATCGCTGCTTGCCGCTTTAATTTCACTTGTTTTCACTCCTTGAACATTTTGTCAGTGTCATTGACATGAAATCAATGGAATTACTTTAAACTACTAAAAGTTACCTTTTGGAAACTGTGACATTAGTATCATAATCAAACAATGGAGTCGTTCATACCTAATATAAAAACACAAGTTTGACCAAAGAGTCTAAAAATTAGAAACTCAGACGGTGGGATTTTTCATCCACACAAAAAGAATTATCAAGCTTTTATTCTGATTATCTTATCAAACTTTAATTTCTTCACAATCACAAATCTTGTATTCTAATTGAATAAAACATCAGATTTTTAAAAATTCAGGATGTATTTCTAATTATTACATTCAACACTTTACAACAAAATTACTTCAAAAACACAATACACGCCAAAAAAACAACTTCCCTCTCCCACAAATCATCTACAAAAATACACAAAATAACCTCCAAAAGAAAACAAATGACAATAAAAACACAGAAAAATCAACAAAAATACACAAAATGGCAACAAAGATACTAAAATAATCAACAAAAATAAATACAATAACTCCCAAAAGATACAAAACAAAAAACAAAACAAAACATAAAAGTATAAAAAATGTCCAAACAACAGACAAATTGACACAAAAGTGACAAAAACAAAACTTAACAACAATAACAATAACCAAAACCCCAAAAGCAATGACAAAATCCCACACAAAATGACTTAAAAACACACAGAAGAATACCAGCAGTAGTTGCCTTAGTAGTGATATGTTACTCAGTTGGTTGCGTCACTGTGTGTCTCGTTGTAACACACACACATATGTTTAGACTTAAGTTCTGAGTAAACGTGTGACATGAACTGAAGACTTCCTGATGTTATTTGTTACAGTGAACCAATTAATACAATCTGTCTTCAAACAAAACTTGGCTCCTGAAAACAATCAAATGACTTTTAATGAGTTTATTTATATTCTCATATGTTTGCATTAATAACTGTATCAAAGTGCACAAGGGCTTTTTGAATGCGACTCGTTTTAAAGTTGGGGAAGTTTGTGATGCGCTTTAGCGCTGATGCTAGCAGCTGGTTATTGTGGCGCTTTGTCCATTTTATTAATAAATACAAATGACAGTCTAAAGGCAAAGTTGTCCCATGTTGTATTTGTGTGTCCGTGTGTGTTCGATGTAACTTTGAAACAAAAGTCGAGGTCCTCCGGGACTGTTTTTGTGTGATTCCCTTTACTTTTATGTGCAAATAAGCTAAGTCCTTTGCTGCTGTTCTCCAACAGTAAACAGGCACATTATTCCACACCACTACACAGCCCTGCTTCTCCTCCCGTTGATGTTTTCCCCGTTTCACTCATGCGTGCTGTCCTGTGGCTAAAGCGTGCACGTGGAGCTCAGGGTGTAATCCGGCCGCATCCTGCGAAGATGTCAGTAGCTGTTTTCCCAGGAGGAGCAGGAGTTGCAGAACACATATGCACACATGTACATTTCCTCTCTTTCTTTCATCACATGCTTTCCTTTCCTCTGCACCAGCCGGGATAAGTGCATGCACCTGGCGGAGTGAGGCACGCCGACGGCTGAAAGCTGTCCATCAAAACCGGCCCAGTCGGTTTCTCAGGGGCCTCAGAGAAGATGGGATGGCCTATTTAACACCCCATCAAACTGAAATAGAAGATATGAACCTTAAAAAGTGTTAGGCTTTGAGACAAGGCTCTAATGGCTTCAGACAGAAAATGGTTTTAAATAGACTGGACTCAGATCGCTGATTATCGAGTCTTTGACATGATTCTACTTCAGGACCCATGCGAGAACTCATGGGTTAATGACGGATCCAGGATCTTTAGACTGGATCAGAACTCATGGATTCTCTGGTTCCTCTGAGCAGCTGCTGATGTAAAGTCAGCAAACCCACAGAACTAAAGGATTCAAATTACTGACAAACCCCAGAAACACCCAGGACTGAAATGATCCGGGTCCAGAATCGTACCCAGAAACAGAAAGGAATGAAACGATCTGGATATTTGATACGGGTCCTAGACTCCAAGAATGAGTGATGACTCAAACAAATGTTGACTTAGGGGCTTATACTGGATTATAACAGAGGGGAAACTATTATTAATAATCAAATTATATATGGTAATGTGACGAGAAATAAAAGCTATTGAAAAAAGGTACAGCATGATCACATGAATGAGTGACCATCCTTCCATCCATCCATTTTAATACCCACTTGTTCCTGTTTTTCAGGGTCGTGAGGGAATGAGTGATCAAATGAATTAATTTCACTAACAATATTCACTCATAGCCAAAGCCAAGACACCAATAACAGGTCTACTAACAAAGTCTAAAGAAAAGCAAAACATCAAAACACCTTGGAACCTTTTAGTTCTTGGTAGCAGGGTTGGGGTCAATTGTAATTGTAATCACATAATTAAGAACTGATTACAATGATGACCTAATTGTAGTTTAAAAATCTGTTGCTGTTGTAATGATAATTGAATTGTAATTGAGTTCAGATAATTGACTTTGTAATTGTAACTGGCATTGAAATTCTATAAAAATTACAATTACAACTACAATTTAATCGAACACAATCTTGGAGAATCATGTTACAGTTCTATGGCTTACACACACTTTGTTAACAATCATTAAAATATGTTTCATCAAGTTTTCTTTGTTTTCTTGAGGATCATTTTTATATTAAAAAAATAAATAAAATCAAGGGGTATAATGATAGAAAAAAGGCTCAGACGCCCGCACCAAAAACATTATTACCAATATTTTAATCGATTATGAAGCTTAACAAAGTAACCAAGAGATGAAAAACAAATGACATGACAGATAATATTTTTTAGTGTATTTTACATCTCATAAGAGATGCTAACAGAAAGCTAGCACAAGAGAAAGGTTATATTTTATGAGGTTATTTATAACAGGTTCATTAATCGTGGTTAATTGAATATGAACTTACGTAATTGAGAATGTAATTGTAATTGACTTTCAGGGGAAAAATAGTAGTTGTTACTTCAATTGTAATTGGGAAAAATACTGGTCACCGTAATCATGATTGAACATGGGTAATTGAAAATGTAATTGTACTTGAAAAATGTCATGTAATTGACCCCAACCCCCCTTCCATGACCAATATTTATCACTCAGCATTTTGATGTGTAGACTATAGACTTAGTTCTAAGGAATGTTCTTAGTTCTTCCATCCAAAAAGCAGGCGGTGGAAATGCGTCTTCAACAGTGAAGACAGAGCGTGCCCTGATCCTCTTTACACCCACCGGCCTCTGAAGTGTCAACGTCACACTTGACCACAGAAACACGTCCTTTATCGGTTCCAGATGTGTCCGGTTCCCCCGCGCTGCCTTCCACATGCTGCTCACTCCTCTTATCAAGCCACTGTGTCTGCAGCTCCTCCGGGGAACCCCTTGCACTTCATTGGACTTATTGGTCCCATCCTGTGAAGGTAGGGCGACACCTTGGCCGCCACCTGAAAACGTGACAACAAATGAAAAGCAGTCGATCAACGGACAGGCCGGCAGAGCGGAAGGGGAGGCGGAAGTGTCTCGTAAAAGGAGGGGAAGAAGGGCTCCTTTAAAGCTTTATGACATTCCTGTGTGGATGGAGATGGGGTCTGGTGGGCTAGAGTGGCCTCTGATGTTCCACAGCGTGCCCACAACCTAACTTTCATTAGCAGACCCACAGCACCTGACAGCCCCTACCCCCCCCAGCCTGCGCCTTGCTGCCTGCCCTATAAAACATCTGGTGACACAAGACCTCGACTGTTTCAGCCCAGTCTGCCCGCCGCCCTCGTAAACAGTCTCTGGTCTAATGCAAGACAGAGGTGGTGTGACATTCCGGTGCCAGACCAGGCCGGGCACACATGGGGAGATGGCGTTCAACGTCGGCAGCGCAGGAAGTTTGAGGCCTGGTGTTTACTCTGACATCAGATAAATCAGCTGACAAATAATACATCAAACACGGCGTGCACACACACGCACACCGGCGCTGTGATTATAGGGTCCGGGGTGATTGGTCCCGTGAGAGCAGAGAATGCTCCTGTAACTCAGCGGGAGCCGGCGGACCGAGATCATGTGGCCACTCCTTCATCAGTTCACCAACCAACCATTGTCAGGCTGAGCATTGCTCACATCAAACACAATGCAATGCACAAAACAGGCAGCAGCTTATGAAAGAAACAGCTTGCAGAGAGATGTCTGTCCATATTTAATTCAAGGCCGGGAGCGTGGAGGAGCCGATCAAAGGCCGGGAGCGTGCTGTTGCCGCGCGGCGCCACTTAGCACCTTTTCACTGCCTTTGATCCCATAATTAGGAGGCTACTCTGAGAGCAGGTGGCACTGATGAGTGCCCAACTAAACTAACAGAGTACACACATCGCCAAATGTCCCAGTCTTTAACCGCAGGATCCACAACAGCACTCAGATACACAAAGACGCTGCACGCTAAAACACTGGCTAGCTTCGCCTAAATGCACACGCCACTCTGCGGTAAATGATGAAGCGAAGATGAAAGCCACAATAATAGAGGATGTTGACTGCTGAGAGCAGATAGAGGAGAGGAGAGGACAGGACGGCGATGGCGAGGCGGAGGCAGCGAGGGATCAGGAAGCATAGGCGTGCTCGGTGTCATTACCCCGGCTTTGAAGATGTTCCTCATCCAGAGAGGAGACATTAAAACACAACTCAGGGGGACGGTGGACACTTCCCTCAGGAGAGGGCAGACAGAGGGGAGCGCACTGCATGCTGGGAAATAGTCTGTGAAGCTCTGTGTAATAACAGTGGCTGAAAAACCTCCCTGATCTACTGCTGCTGCAGCTATTCAATCACATCATCTCTGTTTATGAGTAAAACAAATTGATTCAAGGGCCACATGACCAGCATTCACAATAGTAGTAAAAAAAAGGACGATCAATAAAGGAAAGAACATGATTTTGTGTATTTATATTGACATTCTGTGTGTTTGTGTTGGTGTTATGTGTATTACCCAGCAGTTTCTAATGTCTAATAAAAGTGATTATCCCACTAAAACTGGTCTGGCGTGATCCGTGGATCACTGTTGTTACTAACCTGGATCCAGCAGGTTCAAAGGATCCACGAAGCACATCCTGGGTGTTTCCTCTGATCATGTAAAGCACATTGAATTGCCTTGTGTATGAAATGCACTATACAAAAATGTTGCCTTGCCTTAAAGGGATCCTCCACTGTTGTATGTATTGTACATATGCATGGTTGTCTTCCACTCAAGAAGTTGAGGGTTCGATCCCAGTGCTACACCTGTCTATGAGTCAAAGTGTCCTTGGGCTAGACACTGAACCTGAAGTTACTCACAATGGTTGATTAGCTCCTTGCATGGCAGCTCAGTCCCATTGCTGTGTGAATGTGAGTGTGAATGGGTGAATGAGCTGATATTATAAAGTGCTTTGCGACTACCTCAGTGGTTATAAAGTGCTCAATAAATCAAGTAAATTTACCATTTACTAATTATTAGAAGATGCAGTATATGCCTAACAAAACATATTATTATGCACCATATTCATTTAATTGCCTTTTAAAAATGTGACTACTTTACAGTTTTAAAGCCAGTGTTCAGCCATCTTGAATACACGTGATTGATGATGTCACACGGCCCCACTGGCTGTAAACATCCCATTGTTTTCAATTGGAGCGAAACATTCAGCCTCAATTTTAGTTCATTTAGCAGCTTTTTGAGTCAAAATGAGCACTTGAGCTGCTTTTGGTTGCTACAAAAAAACAGGAAAAGTTAAACTCGTCGATGTAACCCTCATTTGAATACCGAAAGAGTATAAAAACAGTTGTGACCTGAAAAATAATCTGTGACTGCAGTGGCAACAGTTGCCACTCTGTGGTTTGGTGGTAGACAATGAGGCAGAGAAGAAGAGCTCTCCTAAGGGACCTTTACTCTCCCTGAAACAGTGCATGGCTGATGCTCTGGTGGCTGAAGTTAGCGAGTAAATCCCGGACTGTTGAAGACGTACAAACCCTGAGGATAGAAGTCCTTTTGTATGGGAGTTTAATAAGTACATTTCAAAGATTTTAGGCCAAAACAGTGGAGGATCGCTTTAATGATGTTTCTGGGAATCAGTCAGTAATTTGATTCGTCGGAGTCCTTTAAACCCTCAGTGAGTCCTGATTCAGTACAAAGATTCAACTCCTTAACCTGGATCGTTCATTAACAAGTCATCTGTGGCTCTCTGAGGTTAAAGGGGACAGACAGAACAAAGGGTGCTGTTTGGGTGATTACAAGGACAGCACTACGTGTGTGTGACATGGGAAAAGACTCGGTAGGCTCCTGATAGGAGGAACGGGAGTCCTTTATGCCACTTACAACAACCTGAGAACTCTCCTTTATGCCAAAAATCCACATTTTGAAACATTTCTCATGGATTTCTGGTCTTGCTTGTGCAAATAAGATGCTGTATCGCTGCTTCCTCTCCATGTTTCTCCACGTGATGAAACAGCTGTTGGAGGAATGATAAAAATACATCAGGAACGACACTCACACTGCTTTCACACCTCAAGACAGCTGGCCAATCACAGCAAGCGTGTGTGTAGGAGTTCAGACACTTTGTTTGATGGAAGCTGCTGTTTTTTAAAACTCTGCAATTATTCAATGAAAAGACCCAACGCTTTGTTCTGAAATAATTCCATCTCAGACTGGGAAGCAGTGCCGGCCCCATCCTCTTTTGGTGCCCACTTATATGGCATTTTTATTTTATTTTTTTATTATTTTTTTTTTATACCAAGTGCTTGATATTTACATTATTGTTATAATATATATATATATATATATATATATATATATATATATATATATATATATATATACTAACACTTGCATAGTGGTCTTCACCACATCCACAAAGATACTTTACATAAAGAGAAAACACGAGCAGAATTACTTAATTGACATTTTATTTAACTATGATAAAAGGGTTTTCCATACACATACACAGTAAAAGAACACACTGTATTTAAATACACATCTTAGTAACAGGTTCAGAATGAAAATGATCAATATTATTAGAGTAAAGCATTGCACAAAAAACAAGATAAATATAAAAGGCTTAGCCTAAATGATAAAAAAAAATAAAAAAAAAAAAAATAACAATAATTGAACTTAAATAGCTGCAGCTTGAAGACTTAAGTGCACACTCTAACTTTGCTACAAAAAAGAGCGATACATTGAAAGTGTCTTCTTGTGATGGTTAGGCTCATTTTGTGAACAGATCCAAAACTTTCAGTTTTAACATTAGAATACTAAATTACAGTAATGAACACGCATCAACAAACAATTGCAGCTGGCATAGGTATTGCACAATTAAATTATTTAACAAAAATAGTGTCATTTTCTGGCGGTACTTTATAAAGCAGCATTAACCAACACAAGCTAAAAAAGCACCATCCATTATTCAGTACAGCCTTATAAGTTTATTCTCCTGGTTTTCCTGCCAGAGAAGTCATCGATGACATCATCAAACTTCCTCTGTGCATCTGAAGAGAGAAAAAAATGAATTGAACCTCTAAAGTCCTGATTTTTTTTAATTTGAAATGGTGTTAGTAAATCACGTCAGTGAAATATTATGTGAATAATTAACAGTGTTGGGGAGTAACAAATTACATGCACCAGCGTTACGTAATCAGATTACAAATTATGAGTAAGTGTAATCTATTACATTTACAATTTAAAATATTGGTAATTGGATTACAGGTACATTGTTGAAATCAATGGATTACACAATGTTACATCTGTTTCACAGGTTTATTCACTCTCAGCATGGCAACGCGATCCATTTCCCAGAAGCACAAATGTAAATATAAAAAAAAAAAACTAACGTTATGATTTACTACCTGCTGTTGATTACATGCTGCTCGTTTTATGATGACGTAGTCAAAGTTTCACTTTGTATTCAGGGGATTATGCCACACACATCTCTCATTCTACATTTCACTGTTCAATAAAAATGAGATACCTGAAAATGTTATTGTGTGTTATTGAGAGCTCGGTCATTGGGGGTGGCCTCGGTCTCCTTAGCCCCCGTTGTTGCTACCGGCCTGGCTGCACTTTGGAAGCCGGGGTGGCGCTTGGCTGATGTGGCTCTTGCATACACATCGGTTGTGGATGCACTGGCATGCATTGGTCTGTCTGTGGGATAAGCTCAAATCGGGCTTAACCTTTGATACATTGATCCTAAATAAAAGTTTTAGGTATAGCCACTCACTTCTTCCCATTGTTCACGGCCACCGTCTTTATCAATTTCTCCACACTTGTCACCAGACTGGCTGAACTGATTATACGACACAATAAGTTTAATAAGTATAACTGTAACACATTGCACTCTGACCTTACAGTGTTTTTCAAGTTACTGAAAAAATGGAACTAGTTACCATTACTAGTTACTTCATTCATAAAGTAACTCAGTTACTATTTGGATTACTTACACCAAAAAGTAATGCATTATCGGAAAAAGTAACTTTTAAGTTACTTAGAACTAAAGAATGTATTTTTTTTTTTCCAGTATTTAGGTCCGTACAGCTTCATAGCAGAGCTGTATCAGAAAATATTGCACTGTTGATCAACTCTGCGGTGGAGGAATAGTAGCTAAGGAAGCTAGCTTGCAATTGTCAGGGACGAGCCTGAGGATCACCTTCAACTAGTTGGAGGGTCACATGTTCTGGGAGGTCCAGTCAGCACCACACCTGTAGCCAGTCTGCTATCATAATCACCAATATATATATATATATATCCTGCCTGTGTGTATTACTTTTGTTCAGGGGTGCCCAATCCTGGTCCTCAAGAGCCCCTATCCATCAGATGTTTCCCTCTCCCAACACACATCTGATTCAAATGATTAACTCACTATCAAGCTCTGCAGAAGCCTGATAACAATCCTGGTCATTTCAATTCATTCTTGAGGACCAGGATTGGGACTTTGCCAAGCAACCCTGCCACTGAGTCCTGCAATTGGATCCTGTCTGCTACCCTTGACAGTAATCAGAGGGTCAGTGGTTTGAATCCCTCCTATCCCAACTGCTCCTGTATTAACATTGCTTTGGATAAAAGCCTCTGATAAAAGAAATTATATTGTATCCAACCCTAAATTTTCTAACCATTCATACATGCACTGTACTAAATTCTGCTCAGTATTAGTCTTTACAAACACCAATCTGACTGAAACACAGAGTATTTTTTCAATGCCAGTTTATTTACCTGAGACCAGCAGAAACTGAAAATGTTATAAGGAATTCTGAAATGAATGACACAAAACAACCTTAATATTATTCAGAATCATCATTAAAACGGTTGCGTTTAGCCCTTAGAATGTTCCCTTACAGCTTAAGTACAAAAACTCGCAACAAAGTACAACATAAACCTAAAATAAATGAAAGCAATCTGAATAAACATTCAATGTACATTTTGACCAACTTGGCTTTTCCAAAACTGCTATAAAACAACCATACATTTTGTGTCTATATAAAGCCAATTTTAGCTACTCCAAAATTAAACCGAGCAATTTTTCAACCTTAGCAGAAGTTAACAGTTGCACCTTAACATATGTAAAGTAAGCTGTCCCTATTCCAAGTGCACATTATGCTGTTATGTTATGAAAATAAATATCGAAAAAAAAGTCACAGCAGTTTTCTCAGTTACACAGTGCAATGCATAGGACTTGGTATCAGGCTAATGAGCTGCTGAAAGCAGTGACTCCACAGTAGTGACAGGCTGCATATTTTTAACAACATACCGTGCAATAGCTTTGTTGATCTGTCCCTGGCTAACAGTCACAGTCCGGTGAAAATCTAGCCGCTGTTGTTTCGGTGCAGAGGCTTCCGTCACGTCCACCAACGCAGGGTTAGTTTAGAGCGTCGTCCATGCATGTATCATTTGGAGGCAGGGTTAGGGTTGCACGTATTTCCACTTTGAGATGCTCGTATTGACTCGCCATGATTTGTGCACGTTATAGTAAACAGAGACACGCCGACCATGCTTCTTCTTCTTCTGTTTTACGGAGGTTGGCAAGGCATCCAGCAAAAATATGTAGCGTCACTGTAAACAGGACGTATACTGCAGCTAGTAACGTAACGGACAAACCCACCATATTGTAACGGTAACTGAAAATTGCGTTAGAGTACTAGTTACTGTCAAACGTAAAGTTGGGGCGGTAACGCATTACAAATGAATAACTCAACTTTCGACACACTTCAGGACTCAAATGATCCAGTTTTATTCCCAAAAAACAGTCAGAACCAAAACGATTTACAAGGAAGATCCAGGCCACAGACTCTCTATTAAATCATAATGATATCAGTCAAAATGAATGTCAGTGGTGGCTTCATGGAGGTTATTCCAATGAATCAAACAGCCTAAAGGAAATAGATTGAATCAGTGAGTGACTCAGGTTAACGTGGTTAATGTAACCAGTTCTAGCAGTGAGTGAGTAAAGGTTTCCTGAGGGTGAGTCACAGAGGTTCATTTTGCTGCTTCTCACCAACAGGAGTTTCCTGCGGCTCAGACAGCAGTGTTATTAAAGCAGGAAACCATTACGAGTCCCCCAACAGGAGGCTGTACGTCTCAATCTGCTTCTCCGTGTATTTATCATCCTATCAGAAATAGGTCAGAGCGTGAGCTGGTCATCAGATCCAGTCTCACAAATGCAGCAGCCCGCCTCCTTGTTGCCCTGACAGCAAACAACACACGGGTGAGAAAAGGTTTGGGGCAAAAAGGAGAAAGAAAGAAAGAAAGAAAGAAAGAAAGAAAGAAAGAAAGAAAGAAAGAAAGAAAGAAAGAAAGAAAGAAAGAAAGAGAGAGAAATAATTGGCGCCCCCTCCTCCTCCACGGCCACAGACATAATTAACACCGCCTTCGTCAGGGAGCCTAGAGAGAAAATCTGCTGTTTGGACAAAAAAATGACCAGCAACATATTGTGTCCTTTCTATACGTGCGTGCACATTGTGCTGGTAGCTCCGTCCAACGTAATGAAGCCGTGTGAAAAAACCTGGCAAAGTCATTCATTCATAAAATCCCAATGTGTGACTATTACTCTAATTACAGAGCACGTCGGCCCCAATTAGCCCACTGCTTCTCCTCTGTTTCATTCTTGATTAACGGAGCCCTGGTAATTACAGGTTTCATCAGGGAGGGGCGGTGGGGGGGGGCATTAACAGGCCCACTCAGCAAGCTGTTAACTCCATCCCAGGCCTTCCCACATCCAGCATCCATCTCCGCGTTACCAGGAGCTCGGCTTTCCTCGTCAAGGTGCCGCCTTTTGTCTCCGCTTCCACCGCAGCATGAGCCGTTATGTTTCATTACAAAGAGGAGGAGGAGGAAAGAAAGCTGCAAAGGAGAAGAAAGAGGGAAAGTCATGGTGACGAGGTCGAGGCTGCCATGTGTTAATTACACATGTGAAGCCCATTACACCCAGAGAGGACACCTGCTGGCAGTGAGTCAAGTGAAGCTGCTCTGTCTCTGCCGGGAACGCCGTCGCACCTTGATTACATTTTCATTTACGGCGAACACTCAATGTTGGGAAGGTTACTTTCAAAATGTAATCCGTTACAGATTACATGCACACAATGTAATTTGTAATGTAACCCCTTACATTACTTAATCTGACTACTGTAATCTGATTACCTGGATTACTTCCACATTTAAATCGATTTTGTAAGTGTGGGAATGCAGACTTTTTTCCTTGTTGACTACATTGATGTTTCTTTATTGACTAGTCATCTCGTCTATTACACAAGCTGCCCATACAAAAGTATAATAAATGTTTTTTGATAAAGCACTGAAACATTCCCTATTGTCTTAGGGTGTAATGATTCATCCATTAGATCGATGAATCGATTTATATTCCTACGATCCAACTACAGCAATCTTTGCTCGACAAGTTGGCCTTAACGATCACATTAATCGAGCTAAAATAGTTTTAAAAGGTAATCAATTGATTGTATTGATACAAGGAAATAATGAATTAGATTGAAGCGTGGCAGACTTTATATAATTGCGTTCAAAAAGCGCTTTTAGTATCAAAGACGTTGCGTCAAGTGACGCACGCCAGTAGACAACAAACAAAACGAAGCCATCAAGCAATAATAATAATAAAGAATTGTCCCTCTACATACAATAATCAAACATACACATTGCTCTTATGCCTCATCTAGTGTTGTGTTCAAGACTACACTATCCAAGACCAAGACTTGAGCGAGACCAGAATGCACAGAGACCAAGACAGGACCAAGACTTTCGGGAGCCGAGACTGAGTCAAGACCAAGACCGAGACAAGCCGAAACCGAGACCAAGACCATAAACATTTTTTTTTTTTAATTTAAAAAAATATATAAATAAATAAAATTATGACAAGGTTTGACAGTTAAATAACATTCTCTCGTTAGTTTGTTTCTTTTAAATACATTTGACGGAGAAAAAAGTTTACTAAAATATTAAAACTACTACTGCTACTGATAAATTCACAATTATTGTACATATTTGAAAACAAGATTTTTATGTCAGCTGAATGTACAGCTTTTTTTCTAAAAGCACGGCCAAAAAATAACATGGTGAAACTAAAACAAACTCAAAGCCAGGAACAGTCATGTGACAAATCAAATAACAGTTCTTGTTGAGAAAAATTATTATTATGATGGATACAGTGGAAACAGAAACTATAAAAAATAGTTAAATTGTGAAGCTATTTATATTGTAGGGAAGATATTATATACAAATATGTAATTGGAGTCTAAAGCCACAAAAAACACCACTTTAAAAAGAAAATAGACATTCTGTGCTTGCGCAACTTGCAGCGATGACGCGCTGATGACGACATAATTAAAGATGACGACGGCCCGGACTACAGTCAACACTATGTAATAAAAACGTTACAAGACGGGGATATAATGAAAAGAGTGGATGGACAGAGTGATAAACATGCAGACTTTCACACGGACACACACAGACTTATTAAACACACGGACCTCAGTAAATGGAACAGGCTTCACTGGTCGGCAGGCACTAGGACCCAGAGTAAATGCATCCCCGTACTGCATTCACAGGCTGTAGTTTATCATTTTACCAGTTGTTAGAGCTACTATCTTTACCAGGGAGATAATATTTATTCCTATCGATTGTTTTCCGGAGTTTTACTGGGATTTTTACCGGTGATTAGTTTCTATCTCCCTTCCGCTCCGCGGTCCAAACTGAAACTGTAACCCCCCCCCCCCCCCCACACACACACACACACACACACACACACATTGAGGAAGGTTGCTTTCATTATACGGGGTGGATTAAAGAATGAATAAAGGATTGTTTTATCCCGTTCTTCTCCTTGTTATCATCACATTATAAAAAAGTTTAAAACTAGCAGGAATTAGTGCTGGTCTCGAACGGCCTTGAGGGAAAATCCCGAGTCCGGGCAGCCCGAGTCCGAGACGAGACCGAGACCTTTAAAATTTGGTCTCGAGACCAAGACCGGTCTCGACTACTACAACACTAGTCTCATATCAACTGCTAAAACAATTCAACTCATTAGTGGAAAATGGAGGATGAGTGAGGATTTAAAAACCAGGGGCCTCTCGTACAAAGACTTGCGTGAATAATGGTGTTAAATGAACGTATGAATCCAGAGAAAGAACAATATGTCCCTGAGAAACAATATCAGGTAGGGACAGAGCATCAGGACTTGCCGTGAAGCACCGTACATTTCCACGCTTGTTTCAGTTTTGATACAACCAGATTATGCTGTACGCACGTTTTTCAGCATACGCTCTTTGTCTACACTAAGCCCCAGGTGAAGGCATGCTAAGCATGCATATTTGATCCCTGTTTTCCAACATCCTCCCGTATTAGTATTTGCCCGTAAATATCCGGTATTATAATGTGGTAACAATTGAAAAATAAATAAATAAAAACATTCCTCTGCCTCTCTAAACTGAGTGTCCTCACAAGATTAGTACCGACAGCAGGAACAAACCTGGAAACAACATAGAAGAGAGATGGATGGGTGTAAGTCGTCCGACAAAAGAAAAAGCTTGGAAAATGGTACAGCAAATTTACATTCCTAAAGCGCAGCAGGATGGGTCACAGTTACGCGTTCTGTAAGATTTGTAACTGAGATTTTAAATGGACTTGATTTATAAATGGACTTGATTTCTATAGCGCCTTATCACCACACTGAAGCAGTCCCAAAGCGCTTTACATATCAGCTCATTCACCCAATCACTCTCACATTCAAACACCAGTGGGACAGGACTGCCATGCAAGGCGCTAGTCGACCACTGGGAGCAACTTAGGGTTCAGTGTCTTGCCCAAGGACACTTCGACACATAGTCAGGTACTGGGATCAAACCCCCAACCTCTCAATCAGAAGACGACCCTCTGCCACAAATATGCACTCCTTCCAAAAAGTATTAAAGTGTGTAAAGTGTGCAACCAATCTGTATAATAAGCAGTGTTGAGAAGGTTACTTTCAAAATGTAATCAGTTACAGATTACAGATTACATGCCCAAAAATGTAAATTGTAATGTAATCCCTTACATTACTCAATATGAGTACTGTAATCTGATTACTTGGATTACTTCCACATTAATTTAGATTTTTTAATCATCAAATATCATTGATAATAATAGACTATTGTAAATACAACATCCTCTATAGGTGCTGATGGTGATACTACACTTAACAGTAATACACACTCATAATAATCATCTGTTTTAAATGTAATGTGTGAAATCAACTAGTCTATTCAACAAACCATGTTAGCACATCATAAAGGACTTGGTTTGGTTAGCCTAGCGCTAACTGTAGACAGTAGCCTTGCATTAACCTAGACAGTAAATTGACTAACTACACATCAATAAATAGATAAACATTAGGGATGTTTCTTTATCAACTATTGACTGACTTGTCCATTACACAAGGTTTTTCTAGAACAGTTCAAATTAAGCTCAAAAATAATCTACAAGGTCAAATCACTGTCTTTAATAATATTGTGTGTATTTAATAAGTATCTGAAAACATCCTGTGCTCAACAAGTTATTAGTTTAAATACTAGTGAGAGACGAGTAGCTAAACCGAACATCAACGTATCTCCTCAGGATTAATCAAAGCAAGCAAATCACACTGAAAACAAAACAATGAGCCATTTGAATGTGTGCCATTTTCAAGCATTTCTTTAGTTTAAAGCTTACAAATATTTGGACAATAAACAGGCCGAAGCAATAATATTGATCAGTAATCAATGTGATCAGTGACGTGCAGTCAGGGTAGGCAAGGTAGGTTGTGCCTACCCAAGGATGAATTGATATTTTGATTATTCGTTTTAATTATAATATAATTAGAAATTATTTATTTTTCCATTTCCGATAGCCTACAGTACCTATAAGTTTGAAAAAGTGTCAGCATTTTGTACTTTTCATAGCCCAAATGACTAACCACTATTTCCTGGCACGGAAGAGACCCTGCACAGTCTCACTCCGCTGTAAGGCAGGAGGAGGCCACACCCCCTCCCAAAAGCACACGGCATGTTTTTTCTGCGCATGCGCAGTCAGTTCCCCAAGATAGAAACCATTTACGTAAGAAGGCAGCTCTCTACACTGCTTTTGGACGTAATCACGCTATGCTAAATGCTATACGTAAGTTCACAGTGCATTAGTGAATTGATATCACGTGGCCGCTGCTGCTATGTTCTCTAGCTAGTGGGCGGGATAACACTACAGTCAGGATGACAGCGCTGGAGACGAGAAATAAACTTTGTTTTGAGGAAAAACAACAGCTTTTAAAAGATGGAGACCAACACCTCAGTTACCAGACCTTCAGCAAAGATAAGGTCAGAACATTGTTGGTATTTTTCTACAGTGAATGGTAGGATTGGCTTTGTGGATGCTCCTCACTGAGGCTGTTCTGAGTTGTTGTTGTTGTTATTTTCTCCGCGTTTCTGTGTTTCCAACACAAACAACGGATGCGCTGCCGTATCATGAGATATATTTTGTTAGAGTATGGAGGCTATATTAAATAATTATTTATGTTTCTTTAATGGTGTTTTATGATGTTGATTTTGTTAGATGGCTAAATGCTTGTTCATGTGGGTTTTTTCTTTCTTATTATGAATTTTATATTTTCATAAGCGCATTGAGATGACTTTGTTGTAAATTGCGCAATACAAATAAAGTTGAATTGAATTGAATTAACACTTACCAGCAGAAACATATGGAACTGTCATTGGTGTTGACATTGGTGGTCTCGATTTGCAACGCCCTGCCTACTCAACCCTAGTGCTCACGGCACGTCACTGAATGTGATCAACAACTCCATTAAAATGGAAACTATAAAAAAAAAAATAAACAAACAATTAAAAAATCAGATATCAGAATTACTGCTCAGCTCTTATTATTATCATGTTCAGGCATCATATATTAATTGAACAGTGAAATGTAGAATGAGAGAAGTGAGGGATATCCTCCTGTTAGTGAACACAAAATAAAGCTTTCACTACTTCATCATAAAACAGAGCAGCCATGGAATTATTAGCAGGTAGTAAACATCACGTTCAAAACACCTGGTATAAAATACACGTACCTTTTTTTTACGGCAGACACGCCCACACACACACACACACACACACCTCCATCTCTTCAGTTAGCTTAGTTATCTTTCCATAGATCAGCTGTTCTCTGCCCTGACATCATTACCCAAGAAGAGAAGCTAACGTTAGCGTGCTAACTGTGATTAGCCTGTGTGCTGACGTCCAGCTGCTGTTTAATGAGCTTCTGCCCGGTTTAAATATCAACTGGGCATATATATAAAGTCTCCAGTTTCGGCTCACAAATTCGGAATGAAAACAATTGTACCAATCTAACTGTTATCATTGTTATTATTTCTCATTTCTGTAACATAAGTTTCTGTATTATGGACCTGTCAAAATAAATCCAAATTAAGCTTGAAATGTTCAGCAACCTCTTGTAAAATAAAGAAATGCCCCGCCCCTGTAACAGATTACAGTTACTCATAATTTGTAATTTCATTACATAACACCATTACATGTAATACATTACTCCATAACACTGATAAGTCATTAGTGAATACCAGGAAACCACATCAGTGAGCATAAGAAATAAAAAAAAAATATGTAATGAAAAAAAATGTAAATGCATATGAACTGTAAGTATATTGAATAAACAAATGTGCTTCATAAACCCTTTTATGTTTTCATTTAGGCTGTATTATAATGTAGGAATTAGAGCTGGGCAATATATCAATATTTAAGATATATTGAGTTTCTATATATTATTGCATTATGTATATATATATATAACACACGCTTTAAATTAACACACGCCATTACGCCGCCACGTGACAGAGCCCGCCCAATCACGGTAACGTAACCGTTTGTTTAACTTTAACATGTGCACTATACAGTTTGTGGGGAGTGGGATTTGTTCACATTTGAAGAGCATGCATGTTAGTAAAACTTAAAATTCTTAATACTGATTATTCTTATTCTTTCTAAATTCAAACAGTGTTCCAGGGATTCCATTTTTATTTATGTTATGTTTGTTTATGACGTTATGAGAATATACTTTATAAAAGGTTCACTTCTCCGGCGCCTCCATGCCACGCTGTAATTCATGCAAAAGGAGGCCTGACCAGGTATTGGGTGCATAGAAATGAACATACTTTTCAGAAGCCTTAAATTTTTCTTTTAAATATCCTTTTTTTATTGATCTTATGTAATATTCTAATTTTCCGAGACACTGCATTTTGTGTTTCCATTATCTGTAAGCCATAATCATCAACATTTCAAGAAATAAAGGCTTGAAATATTTCACTCTATGTGTCATGGGCCTGTATCATATATGGGTTTGACTTTTTGAAATGAGTGACTAAAAATATTAAACTTTTTCATGATATTCTAATTTGTTGATATGTATATACACTGAACAAAATTATAAACATTTTTCATCAGCTGAACTCAAAGATCTAAAAACATTTTCTATTCACACAAAAAGAGCAATTTCTCTCAAATATTGTTCACAATCTGTCGAAATCTGTGTTAGTCAGCACTTCTCCTTTGCAGAGATAATCCATCTCACCATCACAGGTGTGGCATATCAAGATGCTGATTAGACAGCACGATTATTGCACAGGTGTGCCTCAGGGTGGCCACAATAAAAGGCCACCCTGAAATGTGCAGTTTTGCTTTATCATTTTATGCCCATTTTAATGAATCTTGGCCAAAAAAATGAATAAGTAAATGAACAAATAAATGATTATTTAAATA
Source organism: Gouania willdenowi (assembly GCF_900634775.1). Classification (NCBI taxonomy): domain Eukaryota; kingdom Metazoa; phylum Chordata; class Actinopteri; order Blenniiformes; family Gobiesocidae; genus Gouania; species Gouania willdenowi. The sequence goes on from NC_041052.1 coordinate 32,432,275, forward strand.
CATAAATAAATGAACAAATAAACAAACAAATAAATAAATACATTAATAAATAAATACTGTATATACATATATGAATGAATAAATAAATAAACTAATTCATTAATTAATAAAATAGCATTGCTATTTTGTTTGTATAAATGTGAGTATTTTCACAGCATTCAAACAAAAATGGTACCTCAAAATAAAATAACCAATTACAAACATTTATTAAAGAAAATAATGCATAAACAAATAAATTAGTGAGACTAAATCTAAAATAAACACTAATCCTGAAAATTGGTATGTTTCTGATATATTCTTTGTGAAACCAACACGGCAAACTTTTCATGAGCATCTCGAGTGCAGCTTCAAACCAGGCTTTTGTAAAATAGGAATAAATCCAGTTTAGTCAAACATATTTCAAGAAAACTTGGCCTTTTCTGATTCCTTTACTTTTAGAGGAAATAAAATAACTGGGATCACTCCAGCACAAACTCAGTCAAACTTCCATCGCTCTGGCTTGTGCTCCACTTCTCCACAAACGCCCCGGATTCAACTCGGCACCAAATGAGGCTTGGTCTTTGGGAGGAAATGATAAGAGCAACCTCGCACCCATCGGGGAGCTTGTGTACATCTTGCCTTGGGTCTGGCATCCTCATCCATATTCAAAGGCCTCTCACAGTTCATTAGAAACTCAGGAAATCTGCGCTGTTTCCCGGCTTTAGACGGCCACGTTAGCTTCATTAAAAGGGAGGAATACAAAGCCGTGCCAAATTATAACGATACAAATTCCTCACGCAATTAGAACTTAACTATTCACCGTCTCACATCTAGGTCTCGCATCAGGAAACATCAAATGCAGCTCTGCCTAATGGATGTCTCTCTGCGCGGCACAATTAACACTCAAGGACAAACAATAAAGCAGCGCGAGTGTCTGATGTTTAGCTTTTTTTAAAGTTCTTTCTGTCCTTCAAGGCCATTGGATACGCAGGTCTGAAAATTAAGCACCTTTGTTTTCTTTTATCACAAGTCGTCCCCTGAGAGAACGGAGCGCAGCTGCAGGCGGGGAGGCCCCGACAGCCGCACACCGAGGCTTTTTCTGACTCACTAGAACACGCTTCATCTCTGGAACCTAATCTTTGTGTCTCAACTAATGTTAGATTTTTTTTTAAAAAAGCTCAACTGTACTGGTAAATTCATCCTGTGACTTACTAAATGTATCTAGTTCATTCAGGTCATCTGACTGCATCCTTAATCCCGATCATTTGATTCCAATCTGTTTAAAGTCATTTTGTGACCTGAGTCTTTATGCTAGACCATTCCCGTCAAGTACCATACATGAACTGCTGAGCGCAGCACTGTGAAGAAGAATTGTGCAACAGAAGAAGATGATGGTCACATGACTTGAGTGCCTATATATATATATATATATATATATATTGTACAGTCACTCTGTTTTATTGCACTATTTGTATATTATGAATGTGGGAAAACTGTAATGAAACCTTTGACCATTAAGAGGGCAATACTCCCCCAATACTCAGCGTATGTTGGTGAGTGCGTTTTTTTAAAAGTTTTTTTGACAAAACATCTGGAAAATATGATATGGGCAAACCTAGTATGCATTTATCTGTGCATGAAAAACACAACTAGACTTTAGATAAACACATACCGTAGCCAGGTTGTAATACCTGAAAATAATAACGGAACAAGGTGGAAGTGAGTTTCTGGAATCACAGTCTGCCTACAGGTACGCTCTTATTGGCTGGGTCATTTAATTTAGCACCTTCTTCAGCCAATAGCGTGCTTCCTAAGAAAAGAAGACATGCTTCAGTGAAAACCAAATCAAAAAGAAACAACTTTACATTCAGGCATGCAACTCATAAATTGTACATTCTGTAGAACACAACCAATATGGTCTGGAAAACCTTGTGGTAAGTCCTTTTTGAATTGCATGTTTTTCTTGTGTTATAATTTTTTATAATATTCTTTCATGATGGGAGTTTCGATCTCTGCAGACATGTCTAAGTCTTAAAAAAAAGATATATTTTACTGGAAATTTTCACACAACTTGTGACAACAGAGATTTTAAGGGATTATAACATTGATACTATTTATTTTTTTCATTACAATATAGATGGATTTCCTAATGAAAATATGTATTTATTTTTTGCTAATTTTACAGTTAATGCCTTGCAGCAAATGCATTAATAAAAGAGGCAACAGATGGGAGTATCTTTCAGCTAACAACCAGGTAATGTGGGGGGATTGGGGGGAAGACGAGACACACCTGAGTAAAGACAAGAGGAAGGAGTCTACTCTTTCTGTCTCCCACATATACTGACCAGGCAAGGTGTGTTGGAACTGAAAGGGCTCCATGACACAGTGAGACCCTCTAAGATTTACAAAGGGATGGTCACACTAAAGGATACGATGGAATATAGATAAGATTCATCAAATAAATAAAATAGATAACAGCATGATAGATCTGTGTTCATTGTTGTCATTGTTTTTTTTCCTCAACATTAATTCCAATCAGGCATCACAGTGGTTAGCACTTCTCCCTGAGAGCAACAGAGCTTGAATTTGATTCCCCTGTATGAGTTTTCTGTGTGGAGGTGGTTTGCATGTTCTCCCATGTGCCAGCTTGGCTTCCTCCCATTGTTTAAAAACTTATATGCTATGTTGATCTTTATACTGGATGAATGCAAGGATTCAAATTGGTTCATGTAACAGTCATTTTTCAGTGAAACCGTCCAGCTGTACAGTGGACGGGTCCAAATATAAAGTAAATATATTTGTATAGAGTTCTAAATTTTGAGATGTTCTATTTCCACAGAAGCCAAAAATTCCCACGAGTGTTAAAGTGATGTGAGGTAAAAATGTTTGGGCTGTGGTGTCGTCGTCTCTCCGGGTGTGTGGGTCTGTGCTCGTGTGGTCGTTAGATCAAGCCAGATGATGATCTGGTTGACTGGTGTTAGCAGAGCTGATCTCACAGTTCTCGGGTTGGAGCAGGCTGAACGCCATTCGCCTCTCCCGCTGTTCGGCGGGCCGAGCTGGCTGTTTCTAATGAGACAGGAGGACAGGGAGCTGTCATGCTGACAACCGTGCCTGACACCATGAAATGAGAGGCTCCGATCAGCACGGTGAGGAGGGGGAGGACGAGGGCGGCCCACCAGCTGTCAGAGGACTGAGTGACAGTCAGGAAGGTGGCCTGAGCAGCAAAACTCCTCCAAGGCCTTTGAGTGACAACAGAGCAAAGGCACATTGCTGCAAAGCCTCCTATCTGACTCCGTGGCTGCAATCTGCCAAAAGGCATCAGGCCTTGAATTGATCCGTCGCTCCTCTACGGCGTTCGCTTTCTCCAAAATTCAAAGGCCATTACTCTACTTCTCATCCCCAGTCCTCCCCACATGGCTCTGGTTTGATTTCCTTTTGGCTTGGGTGACGTTCAGTGAATGTTGCAAGCATAGCCGGCTCTTCCTCCAAGATTGCCCTGCAGATATGCCTGCGTGAGTGATGACTGCGGGATTATCTCTCCATTACAGTGATCCAGTCGACAAGGCGTTCTGTCACATCTCAAACGACTGCTTCCCTTGAAGAGCCAGGTGCTCGGAGCGCGGTCGCTCACATCCACAGATTGGCGGAGATTTGAGACAGCCCCGCGTTAGTTTCATCTAGACGCGGAGCGCTGGAGCTGGGCGGACACTCCCACTCCTTCAAGGTGTTCTCGTTCCATCTGCCTGAGGGTCCAGCGGGAATACTTCTTCTGAGATCCTTCCTCAGTCCCAGTGAGCAGCCTTTCATGTCAGGACAGGATACCAGACAGAATCCAGCTAGCATCGGCTTCATTTAGGCATACATGTTGACAGAGAGGGATGAGGAGTGCTCTCTTATCTCTGAGTGCTTTTTTTTACACAGCCCTGACTCAACTGAAAACATGTGCCGCGCAGTAGAAGACGGATGCAGAGGTATAAAGTGGAGCTGTCCGACGGCTCCGTGTGGAAATGCAAAGATTAAATCAACAGCCAGAGATAAACCTACAACTGATCCCACACAGCCTAACGTAGATCAGCAACTCTTTAAGCAATCAATGTCTTGACAACTCTCCCTCCGAACTGGGTAGTGATGGAAAGGAAAACATTCTTTTCCCAATGTTTCTCTTTAAAATGGCTTTGGCCAAAAACTAACTAAATGCTTGTTCCTAAATGAAAAACCTTGAAATTAAGTTAAAATTATTTTAAATTGTTGTATTTTTGGTAAACAATGTAAAAGACTGCTGTTCTTTAAAGATTTATAGTAGAATACAAGGCATGTCTTAAGTGCAGAGCCCCGCCCATAATGAAGACATTTTTGAATTTCCAGATTAGTCGCAAGTCAGCTAAACTAGAGTTTTGTTTTTTCCTTTTACATAATTGTGGGAAGAACTATTCTAAAAATAGTACTTCATTATTGTTATCAGTTTGGGGGCAAAGTTACTCACAGTAAAACATGTGTAAGTCAGTTTTCATCCATTTTTACCAACTGGGGTTTTACCCCAATGTCAAGGATATTTAGGACATTTTTGTAAGGTTTCAAATTTATTGATGAATTTCCCACCAAATTTGACCACACACGGTTCTCTTGGACGGTCATCCTGGTAGAATGCTATGGAAGCTACAAAGAGGCCCCTGATGGTAGGTCCCTCTGACAAAGACCCTTTTCATAACCTTTGTCAAGGAAAACAAACCCTCCCGATTGGTTGCCAAAGACAGAAAACTTTTCTGTCAAGGTTCTTTTTTGCTAAGCTAGCAGCAAATGTAACTGCTCACAAAATATTGAATCTGTCACTGTTTTACAGCTTCAGACTCCTTCCTTTGCACTCTATAATCACTCATTCACGACTTCTGACATCATATTAAGCCACAGTAAACGACGAGGACGACCACAAGGTTGTGTGACTAGTACGTATTTCATGATTGCCCCATTTGCTAACACATACATATGTTTTGATCACGCTTTGAGATGACCATTGTTGTAATTTGCATTATATAAATTTAGTTGAATTGAATTGAATACACAAAATAGTCCCTATGACACAAAATGACCCATCGCAACAGCCAGTAGCATCATTTCGATTTCAAGCTTTATGCACAAGTTTGACCCATTTAGTCACAGTGGTTTTGGTTTTTCCGATGAATGAATTCATGGTGGACTCCATAACGTCTGTGTTTGAGGGACATCCGTGTGTTCACTTCCCGATGCTCATTGTCATCGATTTCTGACATCAAAATGCACAGATCAATACACATTAGCAGGTAAAAGGGAAAACATGCACTATTGGGCTTTGTGATGAAGAAAAAGGATCATCTTTGTTTTTTTTCCTGCCGACAGAAGAACTGTACACATGTTTTTATTGATGGCTGAGAGGAGTGTTGAAGGTAACATTCAGACCGGGGCACCTTTTACGAGGACATGTCAGACTACACCACATAATACCAACAAAGTAAGAAGCATGGACACGACGGTAATGGACAAAATGTGTGAGAGCACAGAGAAGAAGAGAAGGAGGCCGAACGCACTGAGTGGCTGAAATGGGTGCAAATGACAAAAATGGCGATGGTGGAGCATGAGGAGAAAGACGGTGGGATATGTGTGTGTATCTGAGTGTGTTTGTGTGTGTATGTGTGTGAGTGTTCAGGGCTTGAAAGGGTGCAGCCAAAGCAGGAATCGATTCTGGTCTTTGGCAACGAGACTGAAGGAGAGAGAGAGCCCCATCAATGCAGAAGGTTGTTAAAGGAGCGTAGAGCAGAAAGGGCTTTGTGTCGATAAAGGTGTGTTCACTGTGTGTGTGTGTGTGTGTGTGGGTGTGTTGTTGGGGGAGACGAGATGTGGCTTACGAGGCCTCACCTCTCCAGCGGAGTGGTAAATCAGCCATCAGCCATGTGACAGGCTCAGTGGCCCCCTGCTCTGCCCAATGAGACGTGACCCTGTCGGCCCTGTTCCCGCCCCCCTCCTCCAAGGGGCTTTGATATCCGTCCTCGCTCCGCTGACCAAACGACTGAAGAGAAGGGGAGCAGCACCCGCAGCATTCCTTCAAACCAGCTGAACATATCCCATCATGCAACGACAAAAGGCCCAGAGGAAGAGAAAGATGGGGGGGAGCGAGTGTGGGGTGGACGAGGTTAATCAGCACAAACCATCGCCAAAGCCAGAGGGACAAAACAACTGCTTCCTGTCTGCTTGGCACTAAGATGGATATATGGATGGATGGATCTGGTCATACAGTCGAGGAAAAAGTTCCTGTATCATTCTGTATTTAGCTTGCATTTGAGTTTTTTTCAACAACGTCTAAGAACCTTTTAGTTCTTGGTAGTTTTTGGGATGGAATTTACGTCTGTGCTTCCAAATCTCAAGACACACTTAGAGGAAAATAGTATAGTAGCTAACAGTCCAGATAAAGTTCTAGTTTGAGCCTAACACTAACATACAGTAGCTCCAGATAAAGTTATTAGTTTAACACAACGCTAACATAGCTCCAGATAAAGTTATTAGTTATAACACTAACGCTAACATAGCTCCAGATAAAGTTATTAGTATAACACTAACGCTAACATAGCTCCAGATAAAGTTATTAGTATAACACTAACGCTAACATAGCTCCAGATAAAGTTATTAGTATAACACTAACGCTAACATAGCTCCAGATAAAGTTATTAGTATAACACTAACGCTAACATAGCTCCAGATAAAGTTATCTAGTATAACACTAACGCTAACATAGCTCCAGATTAAAGTTATTAGTTATAACACTAACGCTAACATAGCTCCAGATAAAGTTATTAGTATAACACTAACGCTAACATAGCTCCAGATAAAGTTATTAGCTTAACACTAATGCAACATAGCTCCAAATAAAGTTGTTAGTTTAACCCTAATGCCAAATACCTCCAGATAAAGTTGTTACTTCACCGTAATACTAACATAGTTCCAGATAAAGTTCTTAGTTTAACGCCAACGCTAACATTTGTACAATGGAGCTTTCACTGGCCTGAAGGTCCTGCAGGTCAAACACTAATCTAAAACTAGGACCAGTTCGCCTGAAAAGACAAAAGAAATAATCAACACAATGGAAAGAGAACACTTTGGGAATAATTGTTATAGTTGTTGTAGTTAAGTAACCCATTTGGCTGATAGCAACCTCCTATAGAAAGAAAATAACCATCCTTTAATAATCATATTACTAATCAACTCGGCTTCATGACATCAAACATAATGATCAATGTTGTTCATTCTGCAGACCAGTCCACTGGTGAATATGCTGCTCTGTTTTGTTTCTATGAAAATCTGATTTTGGAAAAGTCGTAGCCTGAGCAGCCATGAACCTCACAGCCTGTCACTGATCGGCGCATGCGTTTTGTTTGAAGAAGCAACGCTGCAGACTTTACAAAACGACCCATCAGATTTGAGATGGCAGTATTTGTTGGGATGTCAGCAGACGTGTTGGTGTCTGCAGTATCTATGGCCTCAGCATCAGAGCAAAGCCACCAGGGTGGAACTCTCCTGAGACCTGGGAGCAGCCTGCATATGCACTGCCTCCGACACCTAGCGCCACAGGCTGCAAGCAGCACAAACACCGCCTCCGCCTCGCCACAGTCCTCCGGGACGTCGGCTCACTGTTGCACTCACACGCACTCAACTTGCATCACTTCAGAGCAGAAGAAAACCAAAACCCTGCGTCAGACAGAGACAGGGATTAAGGATTTTACTTCCCCCGCCAGGTGGAGCTGGGACTTTTTGGAGGATTAAAAAGCTTGGAATTAGGTTTGGCTGTGCAGGATCACGTACCTGTGTGAAAGGACCACATCTGAGTAACCAAAGGGACGACGGTTTTCCACCTATTCTGTCCATTGAACACGCAAATCATCAGGAGAAATAGAAACAAGGACCTGCAGTTTGCTCGCCATGCTGGGACTGTTCTACTGTTCCTCAACAAAAGACGTATGTTTAAATCTGAGCTCTATGTTTTCAGAGCTGAAAGCTTAATGTTTGCACAGGATATGCTTGTCCACTGCCCAATCCTTTCACGGGCCTATATTTTTGAATTTTTTCAATGCATACGCAAATCTTGTTTAGATCTGGTCGGCCTATTTTATGGCAGTTCCTGTTGTATTTCAAAGGTTGAAACCAAGAAATATGTTTTTTGTATAGACAATAAATGTTTGTTTTAATGTATATTTGATGTGAATATACTGTACATACAGTATATATAAATGTTGTTATGTCAGCTGTATATTGTAGTTGCTTTTCAAAACATAATAAAAAAAAAAAAAAGAAATTCATGTTTTTAGTCAATTCCGATTTATTTTGGTTTTTATTTTATTTTCTGTTTGGTTTTTGATTGTCAATGTTGTGTATTGTGTTTTGATCCATTTTTGTAATATCGTCTTGCGGTGGTTTCTCCTTGTTGCCTTTTTTTATCAGCAATAAAAAACACCACAAAATTGTCACATATTTACCTGCGTAAAATTACAATATTTATCAAACATCGTATGGTCCGTTTACAATCAAATATCACATCCCAGGAGCTCTGTCGTGAAGATTGCGAGTGAAGGAAGTGATGTAGTCTACGCACATGCGTTGAAAGGATCTGAAAGGATCAGGCCCAGAATTGGGCACTGACAATGCTTCTGACGTGCAGCATTAGTGCATGTAATTTGACACCAACTTGTCGTCTTGCAGGAACCACTTCTTGTAGTTTTTTGCAGGTATGAGTGAAGTGATGAGAGACACTCTGTGACAAAACGCTGAGCATTGCTGCCTCTTCGTGCATAGATTGTGGATTTGTTTCCCATTGCTGGCCCTAAACTAGTTCGTCAAACAGTCTACAACAGTGTTGTAGACTGGGACTCAATCCAGGGGGAAGGACCTGCTGGGTCAGGCTCAGCTACTGCAGCATTCAACAGATGAGACTGTGTTGTTGAACTTAACTCTATGCTTTGTGCTAAGGCCATTCTATGCTACATGCTAGTGCTAGGTGGTATACAGGTTCATATTAAATACCTGGGGTTTTCTTTAGCGATATGAATGTATGCTGGTGAATGTGTAGTGTACACAGCATTGCGAAGCTAGCAAGCATGTGAGCACAATGTGTGTGAAGCGTGTGGATGTAGACATCCCAACTATCCAACATACAGTATTAACAGCATTTAAAATTAAAATAATATTTCCAATTAAGCCGCAAGGGGCGTCAAAGGGTCCGAAGAAGTGTTGGGATTTGGGTTTGGCCTTAGCAATTCAGTGCAAATTGGGTGGAACAGCTGAGATATTACATTTCAAATGCTTTAGGATTAACAGTAGCCTAGCATTAGAAATAACCACACTTGCATTAACCTAGCATTAGCCTAGCATTAGTATTGGGCTAACATTAGCCTAGCATTAGCATTGGGATAACATTAGCTTAACATTAGCAATAACCTGGCATTAGCATTAGCCTAGAAATAGCATTAGCCTAGCAATAGAATTAATCTAGCATTAGCATTGGGCTAACCTTAGCATTAACCTAGCATTTTCAATAACATTGCATTATCATTAGCTAGCAATAGTTTAGCATTAGCATTAACCTAGCCAATAGCATTAACGTAGAATAACCTTGCATTAGCCTAGCAAAAGCAATGATTTTGCAGTAGAACAGGAAAAACCAGTATAACCAGTAAAACAGGTTAGAAGGCTTGTTTACACAGTAGTATTAGTTTAAAACCCAGTATAAAGGGAAAACCAGTTAAAAAATCACTCTCAGTAAATTTCAAGATACAGCATTTAGAATGTGATGGCAGAGGGTTTTCCAGTGACTTTATAGGCCCCTCCCACTGATCACAGCCTGTTTTTTCTTCATCAGCGACCTGCTCCCTTTCCGCTAGAGCTGTTTAGCGTTGGACGCCACTAAAAGTGGCGCCATCTGAGAACACAAAGCATGATGGTAATTTTCACATTGATTCTTGTTTAGGGCTGGACAGTCATCATATATATCAAATATGAGGCTGTTTTGAACGTTGTATATGAGAGTTATTTGCATTTTTTTATTAATGGCGTGCCATAGTTGCTAACAGTGAACATGACCGTAAATGCCACCAGTCGAAAATGGCAAGGCATGATTGGAAATGTTTCAAGACGTTGTGAATAAGCTTAGGCAAATGTCATTTGAGGCTGTTGTGAACTTTGTGTGTCATTGGGATTTGAAATTGTGGTGTGTTTACAAAAATGAGCATTGCAACTTTGCCGCAGGTGCCATGACCCCAACCGTTAGAGATACGCAAATTCCTTTCAAAGAATTTTAATCTTCAGTGGGTCATGAGTGTTCATGGCAGAGTTTGAAGGAAATCAGGTAAAGCCCCTCAGACTGGTTTCGCGCAAATGCCATTTCCCCATTTTTGAACTTTGACCCAAGATGGCTGACTTCCTGTTGGTTTTTGACAGTGTCATAATGTAACTTTTTGCTCAGCTTATATGTGTCAAATCGGTCAAACCTGCCAGTCGTGGTTCCATCGCATTTTTTGCATATATGATGCACTCTTGCGTGCACATTGTTTACTGATTGTTTTCATTGCGCAAATTAGGGTTAGGGTCAAAATTAGCGATCAAAGGAAAACTCGGAATAATAATAATAATATCAAAACACAATGGTTCCTAAGTCCTATTTTAATTATAAAAAGTACTACTATGTGCTATGCTACATGCTTTTCTACATGATGTGCTATGTGCTTTTAATGTGACAACATATGAATCCTTGCATTTGATTTGTTTTAAACATTTGTTTTGAGTATTTTCATGAAATAGGAGCAGTAAGTGAATGATGCTTGTAAGAAGAGATTCATGTGTGAAGTTTACATTACAGCATGTTTGATCTAATCCTGTTGTCTAGCTCCTTGTGTAGCTAAAGCCACGTTTGGATAGTGAGTCCAGTGCACTCATGTCCAATCTGTAACCCATGTCCTGAAGAAGCACCCTGGATAATAAAACCCATAGCAGTTTCACTACATGCGTTGTAACACAACAGGTCTCTGGAGGCCTGCAGGCCCACTGTCTCATTTCCTGCCCATAAAGGAGTAATGCTAACAGCCACTTAGCCAATGTGTGTCAGAAATAAGTGCCTAAATGCTGCTAATTGGATGAATATCTGTGGCAATGCAAATAAAGGCTAATTGCCTCCTCCACTCCAGGCCACCATGAAATCAGCGCCGAGCAAACGGCCCGTGTCGACGCCACAAGGCTCCCCTGCAACGCGACCTCATCCGCATTCACGGCGCGCCCGCACATCTTTAAACAGCTCATTTGAATTGGTGCGCCGCCAGACGACTCTCTCTCCCCAACAACAAACACACACACACAAACAATATTGTGAGTCAAGCTGTTGTTGTTGGTGGGCCGAGAGATGACGCGGCGCAGTGACTCCCACATCACAAAATGTAGTGACTGACCCGCCGCTAAAGGAGCGTGTGAGGATGCTGAGGACGAGGAGGCGCACATCAAATCCAGGCAGATGGGATGAAACAACGGCGGCGAGCAGCTCGGCTGTGACAGGCGGCACCGGCTGATCAAGGCTACAGCAATTTACTGGCGATGAGAGGAGATCTTGCAAACACCAAATGTTACCAAATAGCAGAGCTTTGCTTTTAAAATTACGATCATTTGTCTCCTGACAGGTTCTATACGAGCCGTTTCTTTGTCCTATTATCTCCTCCTGTCTCTGATTCTTCCCGTGTATTGTTCTTTATTAAGTGGAACACCGAACATTACTCTGTGACACGTCAACTTCTGCAATCTCCTGTGTAGGATGCGTTGTCTACATCCACTTTGCTAATTAAGAGCGTCACAGCCGTGCGGATTTCAGGGCAGATCAAACACTTCGGTGTTGATATGGGAAACAGAGGAAGACGAGTCTCCACCAACTCTGTTATATCATAATCCCTGTTCCTTCAGCCTGATTAAAACATTTCAACAAGAGCCTGGCTGCCTACCGAGGTAGCACCGGAGAGAGGCTGCAAGTAGAAATATCACAGCTCCCTCATTAGTGAGAGGGGATTTCATCTGGAATATCTCACCCCGCACTTTGAGCGATGCGGCTGTATTTACATCTAAAAGATCCAAAGTGGCCGTCTGAAGCTAGCTACCTCGCTCCTTAATTGCTGGCTTCAGTTGTCCATGAATACATCCACTTTATTACCGCCTCTCATTACTGGCCTCTTTCCCCTCCATCTCCATCTCCACCTCTCCCTCTGTCTGCCTCTCCGTCAGGGCAGGACCGCGGCACTGCTCTCCCAGTGGCCAAAAGACACAAACAATTGAGAGGGATTAGACTGTAATCCTGTTTTTACTTTCATCTGCCACAAATTCAAAGGGGAAAGCTCCGCCAAGCATGGAATAGTGACGGATATGCGCCGAGGAGAGCTAAGACGGAGCGGGGTAAACAATGCGATTGGGCAAGGATTACAAATGTTAAATGACAAGAAGTCAATGAGCCTGACAACAGATTTAGATTTGCTCTTTGCCCGATAAAACTTTGCTCTGCAGTGGATTAGGGACTGGAGGAGAAGTCAACAATGGGAGGTCACTCCAGGCCGAGAATGAAGACGAACGCAGCTGTAATTAAATTTTGGAACTGTTTGCACTTGATGGAGAAATCAGGAATCCAAAGCGTGAGAGCAAAGTGAGTGACATTTAACCCTGTGGAGTTGAATCACATGACTGATGATGGCGTAGCAGCAAGATGCAGCTTCACAGAGTGCACGTCCGAAAGGTCCCTCCTATCTCCTTTCTTATCAACTTTTCCTTAATCTCCAGGAAGTGACGGCCATGATAAGAAGTGTCGAAATTTTATTAAAGCTAAGGAAAGGAGGCCCAAAAATACCTTTTTTTGTAGTTTTTTCACCATGGCAGACGTCACTACTTTGCCGCCATCAGATTTTTTACGTCACCAGTGGAAAATGCGTCTGGATTGTCAAAACAACACGATCGCCTTTCCCTAACTCCCTGTGAAGTCATCCATGGGGTTAAGGGGAGGTTGGAGATAGGAGGGACTATACGGGCGTAGCCAGAGTCTCTGTCCTCGTTCTGCTTCTGTCTCCATTTTTGTTTTCTAAAAAGTTCTGCATTCACAAGGCAACACTTTTCAAAATGATCTCTGTTTACATGAGACTGCGGCAAACCAAAAAAATAATGTACAGTACATGTCAGAACCAAAAGATGGCGGGTGTCATTTTGCAATGAACAAAATAAGCGGCATGAGCAGGAGATGCTTCCTTTAAACAGAGTTAGACCCTGATCCATTCCAAGGCCGAGTGCGGCCTGAACACAAATAAAGCCAATCTCTCTTTAATGCTGCAGTATGTATTATCTTTGCACCGTTTTGAAAACCGAAACTTACCACCCTTACCAGTATCTTTTGTGAATCCTCTTAGTGATTTTTTTCCTCAATAGAGATATGTAAATGCACGTATCACTCTGTAGTTACTGTCCTGAGCAGCGCTGCTACTGTCAGCTCGTCCCCATCACAAGCACTCACAGTGATCTCAGCTGCTGCTCTGGGCGGACTGACAACCTACACTCCGCATTCCAGACTGTAAAATGAATTCACCTTGGATAAGCTTCTCTTAGGTTTACAACGCAATTTATTCCCAGTCTGTTCTCACTTTCCCTCTGACATCAATGTGGTGGGTCGGACCCTGCACAGTCACGGGATCCCGCGAGCGGTCTGTTCTTCCGAACATGTTGGTGGCTGACTGTTGCTCCTCCACCTCGGTCTGCTTCCTTTTTCTGCGTAATTTGTTGTGTAACTGCTGTGCCTAATGCCGTGATGAGAGACTTCTGCTGGAACGTCTGTCATTACACTTTATGTGAACGTGCATGACATCACTTAAACAGCCAATAGTAATGCCCAAAAGAGCTCATGGAGTACAAACGTGTTTGTAGAAAGATTTCTGATTGGCTGACATCCAGTGTCTCGCTCCTGGATTTATAGAACTGAAAATAGCAGGGCCAGGAGAAAGAGCAGAGATTCACTGTCCACTCAGAACACTTTAGAATACAATATGTTCAAAGATGATTATGGATTCTTGACCAAATTATGCCAGAAAAAACCTTACATACTGCAGCTTTAAGTCAGAAAACCCATTGCTGCGCGACACACGTAGAATAAGCCGAGGTGAGTTTCTTTGATAACTTGCCTATATTTACTAGCGTTTACTTACTCGTTCTGCATACAACGTGACAAGCAGCTTCATGCAATGCTACATAGTGGTTTACTGCTGCTTGTAAAGCAAGTGGTAACACTGTTGTGTGACAGCACACAGCTCCACAACCAGTCAAGAATGAGCCCCATTTTTTAACATTATTTATTCATGTACCAGAGGGCAGCCATCCATTCATCTCCTCAGCATCTTTCTCGCATAAATCAAAACACATCATCTGACCGTTCATTTACTGTGCAGCATCTGTGCCGAGTCCAACCAGAGTCCGTGTTAAAAAGATAGAAATCACGCCCATCCTTGGGCTCAGGTAAATATCTAAAGCTCTCAGTAGGAATGCAGCACTGTGATTGTCGTCAGAATCTGGGCATCCAGGCATGAAATACATCTCTGCTGATCCAAGTGATGGTGAAGTAAATAAATACTTTGTTGGAGGAGTTCAGTTAAATTCCAAAGAGTGATGCACACCAACAGTGATCCTCACTCTGAGGCTCTGCAGCCTCAGTGACCATGCCCGTGACACGGGAAGTGTCGGATGTATTTTCAAAAACGTCCACTCTGGAGCATGTTTTTAAAAGTTTGAAAAAGTTCAGTTTCCAAGCATCAAAATGCTGTTTGCATGTTTAAAACGGACAAACAAAATGCAAAAAAACTTTTGTGTTTCACTTGAAAATGTTGTGTAAATGGGGCCTGTTTGACTCTGTCTTTCCATTGAAGTCGGTGGGTTAATGAACTCTTGGTCCTGAATCAGGACTCTCGCTATACTAAGTACACATAAAACACGGTGGGCTTTAAAGATCCCGAATCAATCGAATCACTGACAGAATTAGATCAAACACCATTAGCTAACCAGAAACACTCAGGACTCAAACAAAGGACCATAAATGGTTGAGGACATGTACCAATAATACCATACTCGTGTCGTGGGAGGTGTTTTTAACTTTGTAAAGCACTTTAAATTATACTCTGTATGAAAAGAGCTTTTGAATAAGTTTGTTTTGATTTGGAAAGAAGGTGCTAACACACCCCAATAGTGGAAAACAAGATCTTTAAAGAGTAACTAATCCCCAAAATCCTGGTACAACTCTCAACATTTAAGTCAAATTAGCTCAATTTGTTGATATTTGAATTTTGAATTTGAATTTTGCTATTGGCTGAGAACAAGATTCTGTCACAAACAAGCACTGTTGGCTCCGCCCCTCCTCATAAACCTAACATGTAGTGAGTAGGTTGGACCTAGATAATTGGGAATAAAGGTATAGTGAGTAATGAGTAGCTAGCTAGCATAGCATAGATTGTTCTTTGGAGATTATATAGTATACTGGGCATATCTTAAAGGGGAGGTATTCTCTTTATAATGGTTTTGTGACAGTGATATACATCCCTTTAGCCTCATTCAGAGGGCCAAAGTAAAAAAAAAAAGTTCTGTTTCCTCCCCCCCCCTTGTTAATCCACATTTTGTAAAAAGTCAGCTCCAAACGGGCAAGTTGGATATTCCCCCGTACCTATGGCCATACGGTTGCCGTATCAATATACAGACATTCTATCCGTACGCAGTGCCCCTATTTGGCCAGTTTAGGAAGAGGACGTTCAGCAGCTTAGAGGATGAAGATCCACCTTCACATCATAAAACAGTGTTTGTCTGACTTAAAATCACAAAAGCTGCTTAAATAGCCATGTGTTTTACTCCAATCTGCAGTTTCTTTGCTGAAAACAATAACAAGAGTGCGTGCATAACAAATGATAATTGCTAGTGATCAGCTGTTGTGTGGAGTCAGCGTCTACAGACAACGCCTACTTATTAATAAGCACAAGTAGGCCGCAAATCAGCCCGTTTTTAGAATTTGCTCTGAAAGTGACTTTTCAGAGGGCTAAAACTCCAGAAAACAGGTGAGTTTGGGGAAAAAAAATCAAATACTATGTTGTTGGGGTTCTTAGAACAAATGGAGATGGGTGAAAAAAAAGCACAATACAGAAGCCCCGCCCCCTGTAAATAGATAAACAGCTTGTGTTTCCTTGTGTAGCTAAAAAACATTTGTTTAGCCTTACTATGTGCAATAATATTAGCACTTAAACTAACCAGGCTAAGGGCAACGTGCAATTTCTTTTCTAAGCACACTTGTGGTCGTGTACAATATATCTGCTGCACACATGCACTTGATCATTGTCTGCTCTATGCACTTCAGCTGCAATGCTCACTTTAGTTCTGGTGTAGTTGTATTTCAGTCTTTGTAATTTATTCTGCCGTCAATGTTGTCAGATTTTTATGTAGGTATATATAAAAACATGTTTTTAATGTACTATCTTGTAACATTGACCTACTGGGGGACTACAGATGGAAATAAGCCTGTGGCGACGATCTGGCACATTTACATGTTCATGTCCATTAATGTGCACTGTACCTTGACACGAATAAAAAAGTAAAATAAAAATATAAAATTAAATGAATAAATATGAATTCACACCAGTCAGGAACCGGATCTTAGACTGCCTGGTAACAGCAAGGACTCAAATAATTCAGGCTTATTAGGATAATATATAAAGGGTCAACTATAAATAAAATAAAATAATAGTAAAATATAATAAAACATGCTGTGTTTACATAAAATATGTAAATAGAGGAACTATAAATATAGGCTAATTTGTGCCTGACCTTTGTGCAACCTGGACACTGGGGTCAAAGGGTGTTTTCGGTGAGTTGCAGGAGAACAATCTGTCTGAGGCTTTCTTAAAGCAGCAACTCTGTCGAGGCAAAGGCATCTGGGAATTTCAGCTGCTTCTCCTGGTTAAGTCTCAACTCTGATTAAACGCTAAAGTTCTGCATTCTCCTGTCAGGGTTGATTGTTTACTTGTGTGTCTTGGTGCTTCCTGTTCGTGTGTTTGCCTGTTTGGCACTCAGGTGTGCTGCATTCCCTGATTGGCCTCCCTCACTATTTAAAGGAGTGTTTGAACAGTGACTGTGTGGAAAATCAATGGAGATATTTAGCCTCAGTGTACTTCAGGTTTTTGCTGTTGTAGGTTCCAAATGCATCTTGGGAAACTTGGAAGTATACTTCAGTGGGAACAGTCACCATATTAATCATACTAATAGTATACAGTAGACAGCATATATTCAGTGAGTGTGTACGTAATGTATAGTACAATAGTGTGCAATTTTGAACACTGCCTCTGTCTCCAGTTTTCCCTGATAAATCATGGACTTTTATTTTGAAAGATACTCCAGCATCTTGCCTCCGTCTTTCTCTCAATTTGGGTTTTGCATATCACGTTGGTCACTGACAGAGTGAGTCAGGACTGCTCTTTTTTTCTGCTTCTGGAACTCTTGTGTGAAGGAACTCATGTGCCAGCGCTGCATAATCTCATACTCACTTGTGAAACGTGTTTGTAATAAAAAGCGTCAACTCTATTCTTTGACTTCAGTTTCAATATCAGTGTAAGATTATAACTGCATGTCCTCCTCTAGCATGAACTAATTCAGTGCCATTGACGTAATATTACATCATTTCAAATCCAAACGCTCACTGTCAAAGACGTAAGATCATGTCAATTACGTTTTTTCACGGAAGTTGCAAGGATACACTGTGACGGAGTTCTACTGTGAATATAAGGCTTCTCTGTTGATGTAGTGACCAACTGTGCCCTGAAGGTAGCAGCAGCGCACCTTTGGATGAGAGATTAGCCACTGATGCTACCATTAGCTAAGGAAGAAGCAGCAGGGAGGAGGGAGATTATGGTGCTACGGAGTGATCTTGTGAAGTATCCAGCAGCTCACAGCACCACATACTAGCACAGAACATGTGTGGACCTGAGTGGATTATTGATAATGTTGCGATAAAACCATCAAATAACCGGGCTAAACGGGTCATCTCCGCGTGTCGGGAGGAAGAGGAAGTTACATCTGTGTGATTGACAAGGGGAGGAGATACAATATACAGTAAGCAAAACATTCAACTGTGAGTCAAATAGCAAAATAATAGGTGACATGTAGGTAGCAGCAGCCACCTACATGTCATTGAATGAGAGATCACCTGTGATGGGCAGAGCTAAGAGGGAGAGGAAAGTAGTTTATGAGACAGAAAATGGCACTACAAGAGTTGATGCTGAATTTCCCACCAGCTCAGGGCAGCGCACACTCGACCAGAGCATGTGTGGAACTAAGTGGACTATTGAGAATGTGGCGATGGTGAGAGAAAACAATCAAAAAACGGGGCATGCAGTGACACTGCATGTCCGGGAGAAGGAGGAAGTTGTGTGTGTGGAGACTGACGGGGGGAGAGACTTGGAGGACGGCCAAAATACAGTAAGCAAATCATTCATCTCTGACATAAATAGCAAAATAGTAATAATTATGCTATCAAAAGCCCAGTCTCAGTGTTGCTTTTGTAGTTTTATAGAAGGAAACCAATGTTGAGGTGTCCCTAAAGCAAAAAAAAAACCAATTGCTTCAAAGTCACTAATAAGGTTTTTTCAGAAAAAGATGTTTTTCTCAGTTTTTTGTCACAAACTGGCGATTTGTGTGAAACTTGCCTCTATTCAACTGTTGATTACAGAAGAACGAAACAAGCTAGAACTTTTTTTTCTGAATTAGAGACTTTTATCTTTCAGAATTCAGATAGTCATACTACAAAATATTCTGTGGGTCTTTGAAAATCCGTCCAAATGCTCAAAAACAGCTGACACTGAAGGGGGTAGAAATTCTGAAAATGGCTGGCACTGAATGAGTTGAAGAACCACACAGGTTTTCAGCTCCGGTTGGCAGTGTAGATCCTTCGGGACCGGACTGGAGCCACATGGTGGGGGGCCTTGGGGTTGGGGGGTTGAGGGCGGAATGCGCCTGCTCCTCGGCTTCTAGGTGCTTTCTCGGGTGTGTATGTGGGGGGCGGTGGCTGCCTCTCGGCTTGGTGTCTGGGGGGCTGCTTGGCCGGGGGGGGTTGCCTGGGCTCCCTGGCCCCCGCTCTTTCTGCTATTCTGGCTGCGTCCTCGAGTCCGTGGCAGCGCTTAGGTTTACAGTAGCAGTATCTTGCACATACATCGGTCTATGATGAACTAGCATGCCTTGAACTGTGGGACAATACTTGTAGTGGGCTTAACTTTAGACACGTTGATCCCAAATACCTGTTTCAGGTATTACCACTCACTCCTTCCCTCTGCCCACAGCCACCACCATTATAGTTAAGCCTCACGCCTACAACTTCACATCTCACTCTCACTTTACAGTAATCAACTCCTCCCCACCCTTTCATTTTTCTACCTTGAATCGCTCCTCCCTGCTCTCTTCCCCCTCCACCTTCCCCCCCACCCCTTCACCTAGGTGTAACACTGTCCTCTCTTTTTATATTTTCCCTTTAATTAAGTGTTTCTTACCCTTCCTTAGGGAGGGCTGGTGATGATCACAATTATGCAATAAAATAATGCAATTTATTTAATTGCAATAGCAAAAAAAAAAAAAAAAATGCATTGCTGTCTAAAAAAGATTGCACTTCTTGTAGTGTTGACCTTTGACAGCATGTGCAGACAAAAATAAAAAAAATAAAATGAATGTTTCTAAGTTTTTGCTAAATTATGACACCTTTGGAGCTATGTTGGCATTTTTTTGGGTTAGGTGGAGGGATCTAGTGGGGTTAAGTATCGGGCTACAGTTAGGATTAAGGTTAATGACACCTTTGTCATGCTAATGACATTGTCATGTCATAATAAGGGTTAGGGTTAGGGTTGTATAAAAGTTGAAGTAAGGTGTTACCCAATATTGTTTTCATCACGCTTTATGTAGCATAGCTAGCTCTGGTCATGTAAACTGTGACGTGACGAAAAAATCTACAGGATCAGTAGAAGCTACACTGCAAAACAACCATGAACACACGTTTAATAAAACGTCAAATCTTGTTGAGTTAAGACACAGTTCCTGTAACATGCGAGTCAAAGCTGCTTTAAAGAAGGAGGCCAGAGGAACAAACAGCCCCCCTGGGTTGTGTTTTATTAGTCAGATGTGTGCAGACATTACATCTGCATCCTTTAGCACATCTTGTAGAGCTCAGAGCGGCTGTGTTGTCTAGCTGTCAACACTGGCCTTGGCCCCAAGCCCCAGGATTACACGGGAGCTGATGTCTGTCCGTCACACGGACGGGAAACCTGAGAGCGCGGGCTACGCTAAGTGCGCCGATCGCATTTCACTGCTAATGCTCACTCTTAAATTCAGCCGAGTAAGCGTTAAACACGGCCTCAGACACTTGCTCATGTGTTGCAGCTCAAGTCCATTTATTTCCTTTTGGTAGATTTGGGAGGGGCATGTACAAGTTGGTTGTACTTGTGCAATGACAATAAAAAGATTCTATTCTATCCTATTGAACTAAAAAGTCCCTCGTCATTTCCTTCCATTCTTTATCTTTGCCTTTTAATTTCCCTTCATTTTCAATTCGTTTTTACATCTGTTTTCCCTCTTTCCATTCTTCTACTCCCTTCTGCTCACTCCGTTCCACACTTTTATTTTTTATTTTCTTTCCATCTCATTTCCCCACTTCCTTTTTTTCCATTCTTTTTCTTTCTTTTCTTTCCTTTTCAAGTCTTTTTTAGATCTATTTCCCTGTATGTCCTGTCTTCTACTCCTGTCTGCTCATGCATTCTTACGCTTTTCTTTTCTTTCCTTTTAATTTCCCTTAATTTTCAATTCCTTTTTATATCTCCTTCCCTGTCTTTCCTTTTTTCTACTCCATTCTTTCCACATTTTTTTTTTCTTTCCATCTCCTTTCCTTCTATTTTATATAATTATCTCTCTGTTTCTTTTCTTTTCCCCAGTTCCTTTATTTTCCTTCCTCTTCTTTCCTTCCCATTCTTTTCCATCTCTTTCCTCTGCGTTTCCTTTCATTTAATGCCCATCCCTATAACCTCCTCTCCTTTCATTTCTCTACACCTCAGTCTCTCCTCTTTTCCATCCATTGCTCGGACAGACGTGAGGCTTTTAAACTTTATGACCTTTACGGCTCTACCACATGGCGTTTCAGTAGTGGCGCTGCTCGGAGGCCTGTCGATTTATGGCTCACGACACACATACGTTTCATTTGTAACCAAACACTTCCTCTCACATCTCGGGAGCACGTCCTTAGTTTTTGGGTCAGGGGTTAAACAAAGGAAACAGCACCCGGCGGCTGAAGGAGCAGAGCCAAGGAGGTGTCCGGGGCGAAGTGAGACGCACTGAGGTCAAAGGTTGCGCCGTCATATCCGGCAGGTAAGACAGGAGGGCCACGGAGCATCAGTGTGAAGGTAAAGTGTGGGATCCTCTGCCTGCTCGCTCCCTGCTCATTAGACGTGACATTTTTACGGCCCCGCTGTCCTTAAACCCCCTGAGGGGCGGGGCCAAACACACTTACACGCCCCACTAGCTGTGGGCCTTTGTAAAAACATGGATGTATATTTAGTGTGAAATCAGCAGGGCTGATTTTATAGGCTGTTATAGAAACACTCAATCACTGCTGTAACAACAAAGGCAACACAGAGCTGAGGGAGAGAGTAGCATGTTAGCTAGGAGCTAACGACCATGATGGACAACAACTCCCACCAACAACACTCAGAGCTCCCGTTTCTCCTTTCCTGGTAAGTGCAGCGTCAGAACATTTAAGTTAGCAATAAAACCTCAAATTGAAATGATAATTAGTGAGCAAAAGTTTTGAATTCTCACTGTTGTTTTAGATGTACTTTATTATCATTATAGAACAAGATCTATGTCTGATAACTTTTCCCTCAAATTTATTCAGATTTTAGCGACAGGGGCACCCCAGTTTACAGAATATTAAGGAAAATCCTGCTTTAAAAGTTTAATGGTTATTGATTAAATGAAAAACTCATTGGCTCCACAGCACGCCCTGCTGTTAATCATGAGGTGTTATACTGACTCTGAGGGGTTATATTGACTCTGAGGGGTTATAGTGACTCTGAGGGGTTATACTGACTCTGAGGGGTTATAGTGACTCTGAGGGGTTTTACTGACTCTGAGGAATTATACTGACACTGAAGGGTTATAGTGACTCTGAGGGGTTATAGTGACTCTGAGGGGTTATACTGACTCTGAGGGGTTATAGTGACTCTGAGGGGTTATAGTGACTCTGAGGAATTATACTGACACTGAGGGGTTATACTGACTCTGAGGGGTTATGATGACGCTGAGGGGTTATACTGACTCTGAGGAGTTATACTGACTCTGAGGGGTTATAGTGACTCTGAGGGGTTATACTGACACTGAGGGGTTATACTGACTCTGAGGGGTTATGATGACGCTGAGGGGTTATACTGACTCTGAGGGGTTATGATGACGCTGAGGGGTTATACTGACTCTGAGGGGTTATGATGACTCTGAGGGGTTATACTGACTCTGAGGGGTGATACTGACTCTGAGGGGTTATGATGACTCTGAGGGGTTATAGTGACTCTGAGGGGTTATACTGACTCTGAGGGGTTATAGTGACTCTGAGGGGTTTTACTGACTCTGAGGAATTATACTGACTCTGAAGGGTTA
Organism: Gouania willdenowi; assembly: GCF_900634775.1. Classification (NCBI taxonomy): domain Eukaryota; kingdom Metazoa; phylum Chordata; class Actinopteri; order Blenniiformes; family Gobiesocidae; genus Gouania; species Gouania willdenowi. The sequence continues at coordinate 32,454,982 of NC_041052.1, forward strand.
TACTGACTCTGAGGAGTTATACTGACTCTGAGGGGTTATAGTGACTCTGAGGGGTTATACTGACTCTGAGGGGTTATAGTGACTCTGAGGGGTTATAGTGACTCTGAGGAATTATACTGACACTGAGGGGTTATACTGACTCTGAGGGGTTATGATGACGCTGAGGGGTTATACTGACTCTGAGGAGTTATACTGACTCTGAGGGGTTATACTGACTCTGAGGGGTTATAGTGACTCTGAGGGGTTATAGTGACTCTGAGGAATTATACTGACACTGAGGGGTTATAGTGACTCTGAGGGGTTATGATGACGCTGAGGGGTTATACTGACTCTGAGGGGTTATGATGACGCTGAGGGGTTATACTGACTCTGAGGGGTTATACTGACTCTGAGGGGTTATGATGACTCTGAGGGGTGATACTGACTCTGAGGGGTTATGATGACTCTGAGGGGTTATGATGACTCTGAGGGGTGATACTGACTCTGAGGGGTTATGATGACTCTGAGGGGTTATGATGACTCTGAGGGGTTATGATGACGCTGAGGGGTTATACTGACTCTGAGGGGTTATGATGACTCTGAGGGGTGATACTGACTCTGAGGGGTTATGATGACTCTGAGGGGTTATGATGACGCTGAGGGGTTATACTGACTCTGAGGGGTTATGATGACTCTGAGGGGTGATACTCTCTGGGAGCAGAAATATGAAAAATAATCCTGACATGAGCACAAGATGACACGTGAAAGCTGATTGGGTGGAATCTCTAAAATGACCGCGCCCACCTATAAAGGGATATCAAGTGTGTTGGAGACTAAAAGTTTATATAAATGACAAAAACATTTCTCACTCAAACTAGTTTTATAATTTATCTTTAGAGCGTTCATATGTTGGTTTCACATTAAAAGAACGTGTATGTGCTGCTTCGGAGCATTAGAAGCAGGTTTCTGATGAGTGAGTGAAAGTAAACAACCAGTCAGGTCCTTCCTGGTTGTTTCCATGCACAGACTTGAAGATGTACAACAGGGTGAATTAATTTGTGAGCTCAGCCTGGATTCACATCAACAAAAAGAAGAAGAAGGAGAAGATCTTGATATCACATAAAGATCTGCAGCCAGGATTTGTCTCTGCTCCATCTGCTGCACCCAGAGCACTGCCAAACACACACACACACACACACACACACACACACACACACACACACACACACACACACACACACACACACACACACACACACACACACACACACACACACACACACACACAGAAAACACTTCACTCTGCCTTAAAAAATAGACGCCGTCTTACTGGAGACTAACTACACACAGCAACCAGTTTCAGTCCATATACTGTAGATAAACAGGAATATCATAATCATCACATTAAAGAACCATCAACCAAAGGAGAGACAGGAAATAAAATGATTAAAGTCACATGTTTATTTATTATTTGAGAAAAACAGTGTTACTGTAACCAGATAAAAACAATGACGTATGTTAATGAAACTGTTAAATAAAATTAATATATATTTTAAGGTGGTCATAATGTAATTGATGATTTGTGTTTGATGGGACAGTAGTTTGAGAGCAAACACATGGTGTAACCTGGTCTGGTTTAGACTCCTGTATGACTTGTTTAATATTAGAGATTATCCTGAATATTACACAGTATAACAGATAACACTCAATTTACTGAATTAATGACAAAAACCCCCAGTGAACTGAGAAAAGTGCAGATTTTTTATTACTTCAAAGTGTTCATGAAGGAAACAAAAATCACAGTTGAAAAAGAAAAATAAGTTGTAAAAAGTGTAGAGGTTTCCGGTTTTATAAATTCCAAAATCACACAAATTGGCTGAAAGCACATGAAATGCACAGAATACAAAAGGTAAATACAAATTAAACACAAACAAAACACACAAACAAAAATGCAAAAAAACAACAAAACAACAAAAATGACAGAAAAATATACAAAACGACAACAAAAACACACAGGATGACAAAACAAAACCCAAAACTGAATAATATTCAAATTGACAAAAAAAACAAAAAAAAAAACTAAACAAAAAAAATAAAACCTAAAATGACTTAAAACACAAAAAATGTACAAAATCACATTTTTAATACAAAATGACAACAGAAATGCACAAAAGGACTTCAAAAACACACAAAACGAAAAAAAAAAAAAAGAATTTATAGACATGACAGAAAAAAAATACACAAAATGATAAAATTCAAATTGACAAAAAGAAAAAGAAACTACACCAATTAGAAAAACACAAAAAAAAAAAAGAAAAAAAAAAAACTTTTAAAAAATGTAGGAAATGACTCAACAAAACACACGAAACAACAATGGTAAGAGCACAAAGAGTTTATTGTTTGCTGTGTTAATGCTCATGTTGGTCTTTATCCTAATGCTGACATGAATGTTGATCATGTGACCTGATCAGATCACATACAGTCACACGTTAGTGGCCTCACTGACATTACAGTTTCCCATCCCAGTTTTACATACTCATTTATGATAATTAACAGCTACTTCAACACTTTTTCACTGACTGAATATAAGACACGTCTATTTGTCTGTGCAGTGTTTAGAATGTGATTTATTTGTGTGTACAGTACTTCACACAGACTGAGTCCAGGTGGCCCCAGTGTGGGAATATGGAGCTGTTGTTTCCAGCTCTGCTCTCGTCCCCTGAGCAGAGCTCCTGAGCAGCAGCGGGACGTCTGTAATCCCTGCGAGGCTTTGTGAGGAGCCGCAGGTATTTCCTAGCAGCAGACTCAGCCGAGTGGCTGCGCTGTGGGAGCAGGAGGAGCAGGAGGAGCCCTCGCCCTCTCACTGCAGCTGAGAATAATAAAGACGCAGCTCTTCATCGGCTGAGTCAGACGTCAGGGTTTTTTTTTCTCCAAAGATTGGAGTTTGAGAGTTTGAGAGAGCGTTGGTAACCTTCCATCAACCTCAGTGACGACCACTTAGTCTCCTGCAGCTTCGCTTTCAGAGCCGAGGAGGGTTCACTTATTTAATCCTGACTGATCGCCTCTAACTACCGTGTGTGTGTGTGTGTGTGTGTGTAGATCCCCACAGCTGCAGCCTGCAGAGAACAGGTTTTCCAAAGTGCAGTTGGAGGGCTCCCAGGGGCCTCTCGGAGGCTTCAAACAGGTCCTCAGCAGTAGTTGTGCACACAGTAGTGGATCGTGTTGAAACACAGTGTGGAGCTTCACCTCTTCATCACCCACTATCCTTTGCAACGCGAGGTCAGCTTTGTTATTTACACTGAAACCAACTTCGTCATCAAGCGGAAAACTTCTGCTTTTTAAACGCACACTTTTAAAACACATTACAAATGGTTTTCAACTAAAAAAAGAATCTGATTTGTCAATGGATCCAGGTTGATGTGCGTCTCTCACTGTGTGTGTGTGTGTGTGTGTGTGTGTGTGACTAATGATCATTATGGTCACTGGAGCAATAATAATCGGTTTGATATGTTTTCCTCATCACATATCATTACAGGCTGTGTTACTTACCTAAATCCTGCCTAATATGCAAAATACTGTAATTGACCTTTTGTTGGTGTTTTCTATTTCTATGAAGTGCAACAAAAGCATGCACTGAAATCCTGCAAGGTTATGGCGTGCAAAAAAGTGACGTTTGCGCAGAAAGTAATGGATTACAAGTACTCACGTTACTGTAATTGAGTTGCCTTTATGGGCACTTGTACTTTTTCGAGTATATTTCTAAATTAGTAATTTTACTTGTGCTTAAGTATGTTTTAAAAGAAGTAAAGTATTTCATTACACACACCCAATCGTTATTGACTCAATTATTATCTTTTTTTTTTTTTTTTTTAATGATTAACAGACATTGTGAAACTACAAACAATGAAATGACCAGACAACAATCAAATGCATCACATCATAGCCGACCAATCAGACTAAATGTAATGCACCTGCGCCAAAACTCCATTAAATGGAGGTTATTTTCTCAGTTTTAGAGCTCATAAATGTAGCTATACTTAATATATATATATATATATATATATATATATATATATATATATATAATATTAAGTGTGTGAGGTCTGCAGATAGAGGTTGATTTAGAACAGGGGTTCTCATCTGGTCTCACCCTGGGACCCACATTTTTCCATGGTCATTAAATCACTACCATTTTTTTTTTTTTTTTAAATTCAATCAATTAAGTTAAGTTTTTCAAAAATAGCTGTTGAAAACATACAAATCCATATATTTTTCCTTGTAACATGCATTTTACAGCATGCTTGTCAAAATAAAAGGTTTTTTTAAAGGGGACATATCATGTGTTAAGATTGTATATATCTGCGCTCTTACTCTGTGTGGCTGTGTTGTAGAGGTTGGATGTTGTAGCGCATGTTCTCCCCTTGGGGCGCTCTGATGCTGTGTAGTGTTTAACACCGCAGCAGTTGTGTGTTCAGAAGAAGAGAACAAAGTATCCTAGGAGAGAGGACGTTGATGATTGGACCCGATGAAAGTGTCGTTCATGTGCACACATAAAGTACTCCATTAAGCTCAACACCTTAACATCATGGTTTTAAATCCTTCCTTTGTACATATAAATCATACAGTTGTGGTTTATATAAAGTGGAACAGCAATGCTTGGGTCTGAATTCCTCATTATTATAGCTCCACAGGCTCCTTTTCTACCCCTTTTCTGATGTGCTTCTGAGAGCAACTCGTTTTGGTGCGGTCTCTTTAAATGCAAATGAGACACTCCATACCCCGCCCCCTCTTCAGGTGACACTCGGTTCAACTCCACCCTGCTCGGCCATTTTTGTAGTTTGATAGAGGAGATACGGCTATGTAGCGGTGCATAAACTTTTTATTCAGAGATTATTTACAAAATGTCAACAACAGAAGACTTGTCCATCCAGCCTTACATGTGACAGCCAGAGTCTGACCCGGCGGAGCGAGATGAAAATGAAGATGATGAACCTGCAGAACCCTAACAAGTGAGCTAACACAAGCACCGAGCTAACGCTAGCGCCAAGCTAACGTCACGAAATGCATTTTAATACAGTCTTTTCAAAGACAAAAACAGAAAAATTAAATGACTAATGAAAACTTTAGAATTAAATTAAATCATGTAGGCCATATCATCAAGGATCTAAAACGAGCACACAGCGCTAACATATGAAGTCTGAAGACGGTGCAGCTGCTAAGCAACTGCTAATGCTAATAAAACAATGACAGGGACGTCTTATCACACTTTTTAGCGTTATTTACAGCTTATCGAAGTGCTCTGTTCATCGTCTCCAAAGATAGAAGGAATTGAACCCTCAATCAGACAAAGTCTTTGGCAAATCCTTCTTTATACTGGTGGAGGTTGCAGAAGCGGTCATCATTGAAGTGCTTCGCGCACACAAAAATGACCTTACCCACAGATGTGGGTAGATTTCCGTGAAAAATAAAACTCAACCAGGCACTTTGAAAAGGTTCTGATGCTGGGAGACATTGTAATGAAGCGTGTGGGTTACTACATCCAGCAACTGAACATTTTGACTTATCCTCTCATAACTTCCGCATCCTTGAGCTTGGACTACAAAATAAAAGCGAGAAATAAAAATGGCGGATTGCTGGAAGTGTTGGACCTGGAGTTGATGTACTAATTTGGCAGTTCCGCTGCAAATACTGTGATGTAATAGTTCAAAAAACGTAATAGAGAATAGAAAAATCGAAACAGATTGAAAAATATGAGCAAAACAGAATATAAAGATATCTACGGAGCACCTGAAGAGACTAATTAGATTTTTTCTGTACTTCTAAACACTCTAAATATACAACAAAATGCATTTAAGGGCTAAAAAAGTGGATTTAACATGATATGTCCCCTTTAAAATAAAAGACAAGTCCAACATGAGAGACATTACGTATTTGTTCATTATTGACCAGCTGTCCACGACCCACCCAGTACAGGTCTGCGACCCACTTTTGGATCCCGACCTACCAGTTGATATGGGAAATACTGCAGTAGATTGACTTAGGATGGTCTATTCTCAATGTGAACATTAGAAATACTGAGGGTTACTCATTTGGCGTGCTTGTGTGACTCCCTCCACCTCAGTTTGGATAGATTCTTTCTGGGAGTCTCATCTGTGATATTATGAGTCCGTGTGGCTTAAATTGTAACTAAGTCCAAACTTCTAGTGTAATATAATGTTTTACCTTAACGAGTCGCTGCGCTCATTCCAGGTTCAGAAGCGCGTAAGAGGAAAATAACTTAAGCAGACGGGAGTGTGTAACTGTGTAACTTTTGGCCACTAGGGGCGCTAGACCTGTCACTTTCAAGTCATGCGCCCCTAGTGGCCACAAGCCCTGCAGCACTGTCGCAAAAATCAACAGTCAGTCATTCGGGCCAGCCTCCCTTGTCTTTTGATTGTGTATGTTGACAGTAGTTGACCTGTAACTTTGGGATAAGGATTGGCTCTAAGGGCTGGGTCGGTCAGGCTGGAGGAGCAGCCGCCGCCCTCCTCTCCTCTCAATTGTAGGCCCGGCGCTCGGCCCTCCGTGCCGCGTCGGTGGCGCTCCCCTCTACTCCTGGCGTCACCGCCGTCGTCGGCCCCTTCGCCGGGGCGGATGGGGGGCGGCGACCCAGAGTGCGCGAGGTGGTGTCCAGTGGAAGGCAGGTTGGCGAAGGGGGCGAGGCTAGGAGTGGGGGGGAACGCCACTGACGCGGGTCTCGGCAGCGTCTTTTTAGCCTCTTCAGAAGGAGCTGGTGTCCGGTGGAAGGCAGGTTGGCGGAGGGGGCGAGGGGGAGGAGGGGGCGAGGCTAGGAGTGGGGGGAACGCCACTGACGCGAGTCTCGGCAGCATCTTTTTAGCCTCTTCAGAAGCAGTTTTAAACTTTTTGCTTACCTCGGCCATGACCAGCAGTCAAACAGGTGGAAAAATATTAGCAAAAGTTCTCCAGGAATTCTCCAGGTCACATGACCTGGCCAAAGACGGTCCGTCTCTCCAAACTTACATGGGCGGTATTTCAAAAGGGAAGGCCCACTCGGAGCATTGATCCTGCACTGTATATTGGCCTGAGGAATCATTTAAAATAACTCATGAATCAACTCTTTAGGTCAAGGGCAGAATAGTGCATGTGGCCCTCGGTGTTAATTTGTACAGTCTTGAGAGTTAACATATACAAAAACTACTCCAAAAACAAAAAAATGACAAAAGAAATACGCAAGAAATCACAAAAAACACATAAAACGAGAAAAAAAGTTTACAAAATGTTTCTAAACACACGCAAAATGACAGAAAATACACAAAACAACAAAAATACACACATTTACAAAAAACTAGATAAAATAATAAAAATAAATAAATTCAAAATAAAAATAAAATAAGATGCAAGAATGGAAAACACTTTCCAAGAATCAACTGCACAACTGCACAGGAATAAAACTGCTCCAAAAAGTACTTTTAAGATTTTTTATGAATAATGATGAACCACTGATGCTATGCAGGTACTTTTCCATTAGAGGCTGATCTGAGAACAGTGTGTGTCTACACTGAGCTACAGTGACGCAGCACCGACATGGTACAGTAGCTGGAAGTTTCCGTCCTGCTGCCCGTGTCCTCTACAGCCCTCGGTGGGGCGCGTTGGTCCCCCCTGCGCCCTGGCCCTGCCTGTTGACGAGCCTGAGCCAGGAAAGTGTCAGCGTGGATGGAGCTGAGAGGAGGAGGTCCTGCTGAAGGAGCCCACCTCTGTTTCCAAAGCATGGGAATAAAGAGCTCTGCATTCCACAGGTCTGAGCTGCCAGCTTTCCCCCTGCCCACAGTTCACAGGGAGCCCTGAATGAGATTAACAAAAGCGTTCTGTTGGACCCCTCTTGGCCGGCTTCCACGTCAACAGCTCGCGGGGTCAGGGGTCACACTAACTACATTCATTCCCAGCAGACCCCCTGATCCAAACACAGGCTGCCAGTCGCACAAACTCCCAGCTTTCCCTCTAATCCCCCGAGATATGTCTGATCTCTCCACATGTTTCTGCTCAATTAAAGCAATATCACACCTTGCAAATGGAACAGAGGGAAGGAGAGCGAGGAGCAGAGGGTGCCATGGCGAGGACGAAAAGTGGGAAGAAAGTGAGAAAAGCCAATGAAAGAAGAACCAGGAGAGAGCAAGAGGGAGGATAATGGAATTATTCGTCCACTTTAACAGCAGTCAGCACACCTGAGCACGCACGCCGGTCCACAGCGCTACACATCAGTGACATCACACACATGCACACGCATCAAGCAATAGCTGTCACGTACGAACGTCTAAGTGCCTGATTAGGGTCGCAACTTCCTGTGTGATTAACAGTAAGACTTATTTACTATGAACTCACAGCTTGACTCTCAGTGCTGCAAACACACATTGTTGTCCTTCACAATAAAAGTCTAGAACATTAACTATTCAGTATTCAATTATAACAACTCCTCAACTCCTGTTTGAGGAGTTGAGGAGTTGGTTCATCAAATAATAAGCCCAGGACCTCCACATCCAGCATGTTCACCTCCATGATCGTCTGAGACCATCCACCCAGACATCTGCTACAACAATTGGTTTGCATAACCAAAAAAATTCTGCACAAACTGTCAGAAACCATCTCAGGGAAGCTCATCTGCATGCTTGTCGTCGTCATTGGGGTCTCGACCTGACTGCAGTTCGTCGTCGCAAACGACTTGAGTGGACAAATGCTCACATTCTGGCACGTTGGAGAGGTGTTCTCTTCACGAATGAATCCCGGTTTTCACTGTTCAAGGCAGATGGCAGACAGCGTGTGTGGTGAGCGGTTTGCTGATGTCAACATTGTGGATCGAATGGCCCATGGTGGCGGTGGGGTTATGATATGGGAAGGCGTATGTTATGGAGAATGAACACAGGTGCATTTCATTGATGGCATTTTGAATACACAGAAATACTGTGATGACATCCTGAGGCCCATTGTTGTGCCATTCATCCGCGACCATCACCTCATGTTGCAGCATGATAATGCACGGCCTCATGTTGCAAGGATCTGTAAACTAGACTTAGTTTTTGATCATTTTTGTTATACTGTGTTAAATATACGGAGTAGCAAAGATTAGTGACAAATTGCACCAGCTTAGATAATTTTATACTGCATTTAATTCAAACTAGATTTATATTTGAGAAAGTGAAAGCATAGAATACTGTTGAATGAAATCAATTCAACTTTATTTATATAGTGCTAATTACAACAATGGTCATCTTGTAGCGCACAAATAATTTATGTAAGAATTTGATATACAGATTAATAAATAAGATGTAGATTTCATGATAAGAATTTAATAATTTTTTTAAAATAATTTTTTAATCAATTACTAGACATGTCAAGTGACCCCATTTAAATTCCAGGCGACCCCACATGGGGTCACGATGTCAAGGTTGAAAAACCCTGCATTAGTCCTTGGTCCTATAACTGGATAGTCCTTATTGTTTTCATTAATCTGCTACCTGAGTCCTATCACCATAAGCATTTTCTCCTCTGTGTTGCCAGATAAAGTACTATAAAATGTTTAGAAACCCAGTAAAAATACCTCCTTTGGACAGCATTAGCCCAACCTGGCAACACAACTCCTGTCTCCCCATGTTGTTGCGTTCACATGAAGTAACAGGACAGTCTTTAACATGTAATAAGTCTATGTTACAGTAAAATAAAGAAGTGAAAATAAATTCAGAGACTAAAGAGTACGGATGGACCAGTCTTTTTTTTTCTTCCTGTGGACAAGCTTTTAATTCAGCACCAAAGGGCTTTCTTTGAGCTTTAATCATGTGTTAAAGATGCTGCTGAGCAATGGATTCAGGTCCAGATGTTTGCTAGCGCTGAGGAAAAGGTCAAAGGTCACGAAGGTCATCCGGTTTCATTGGAAGAGTCGCCGTTATAAATCAAAGAGTCACAAAGACCACAAAGTGCCAACCTGCAGGAGGCTTAAGACTCAATCACCGGATTACACATGATGGCAGTGTGGGCGGAGCCAATACATACCTAGTAGCTGAGGTGCTGCTAAAAGGTTTGTTCGCTGATTACCAATGGAGTGCACAGACATTTTGGGGGGCAGGTGCTCGGTGAAATATAATGGCACTTTATGCGGCATGTAGAGCTGATGGCTGCCTTATTATAGCAGTGTGAGATTTAAAAAATAAATAAACATTACAGGCACATGTTGAATGTAATTGCATAATTATGTTAATATCTTAATAAAATTACTTGACCTTTGAACTGGTACAGTTTCACACTATAGCACTCTCACATACGATGTACCTTCTGATTATGTAACTGGTGCTGCTATTGACTCTGCTTTATCTGTACATGAATCTGGAGATTCATCTATCTCAACTTCTTTGCTGGTAGCTGGCCTACAGCTTCCCTGCTGTAGCTGCCTAGAATAGAATAATAACAGTTTTAGTAATAGCCTATTTTTAAGGTTGAATATACTGTAGCCTATTAAGGTAAATAAAAGATTACTGCAAGTCTTGTAACATAGAAATAACTTGTTGGTACAAAATAATATAATTAGCTAAAATAGCTTAATGCCTAATTTAATACAACCAAACCACTTTGTGTAGCTAAAATAAAATGTGGACAGCTTTTAAGATATTTCAGTAAAATTAGAAGAACAGTTCAACTTTAAAATCTGAGCTTTAAAATGCCCTAAAGAGTGAACATGACTCGACTTTGACCTTTCATCTTCATCTTCCTCTGCAATTGGTAAATAAAAAGAGACGGTGGTTATATTCCAACAAGGCACAGAACTATTTTTTCTGCAGGCAATTGGGAATTACCTGTTTGTCATTTAGCAAATAAATTACTTCAAGTGTTGATTATGTAGCCTAATGTAAACCTACACAATAGCCTACTAAATATTATTGTTAAGTAAGTATACTGATAGATTTACATGCTATAGGATACCGATGACAAACTCTACCGGTGGTCATCATCATGTCATATCTATTATTGGTTTTGGGTAGCGTCTAGCTTGTTCTAGCAGGTGAGCAGTCGGCTAATTTATGCCCAGATGTGTGGCGTTGAGACAGGCTACTTCACAACAGAGACAAATAAATGCAAGTTATAGTTTAGCAACTGAGGCTTAGGAGGCAAACAACACACTCGACTCGATTCATTTATGTGTTACCTGGCAGGTGGGCAGGGGAGAAGGTGTGTTTGGGCTGTAGCTGTGCACTGTCTGCTGCTACAACAACGTGCCTCCGTTTGTGTCCACTCTGCGCGTTCACGTTGACAAAGGTGTGTGCGGGTGGAGTGGGGGGATTATTAATTGGGGCATTATTATCACAGGCTTTTAATCGACGAGCACTTACAGATGATCATGGCAGCATGGGCCACTTTCAAAAGGGCGCTTGCTTGGTCCAGAGGGCAAAAGGCAGGTGCTTTAGCACCACCCAGTGTTTACCTGTGCACGCCACTGCTGATTACCGATCATAAAAATAACAAAGGGCAACACAAAGTCTAGAATACTGATCAACGTTCAGTCTGCCTGTACTTTTCTCAGCATTTAACAGCTCTGTACCTGTGACTGTGTCAAAGAATTGTCGCTACATACTGGTTTGGAGTGTGAAACATTCCATGGGTCGCTCACTTTGGTTCTGCTTACACTGGTTTGAACATAAGCATCCAAAAAAAAAAAAAATAATTAAATAAAATCACCAAAGATCTGAATTTCATATTTCAGTTTTAGTTAACTAAATGACATTAAGGTTTTAGTCGACTAAATCCATTAGATATAGTCGACTATAATATAAAGGGTAAAAGTTTATGCATTTTTCCCAAAAAACAATTCCAATTGATCACCCTGGTATGGGATGCTATTAATGTTTGTAAACACACAGATAGACTTGATTTGATCACATGATCACGACTTCTGATTTTGTCCCATGTGACAAAATTATAATTTAGTTTCTATTAGTCGTCGAAAACATAAATGTATTTCAATATTGTTTTCATCTACATGTATTTGTTTTTAAATTAGTCATAGTCTAGTTATTGTCACTAATGTAGTTGACAAAACAATGACGAAAATTAATATTAATCGACAAAATCAACACTGGTCAGTTGGAAATGTAGATTGGGCGTAAACAACAATGACAATCGTACGAACCCCTGAAGGATCATGGAATACAATTATTTTTTACTCACATTAGTTTTATAAGAACGCATAGAAGTTCCATGCAAGTTTGTATGTTAGATGGGAGTAATGCCGGTGTGATGGTGACCATTGACAGGGGTGAAGCAGCAAGTCCCACTCACTCCATGATGTGCTGGTCAGTCACAGAAGCACCTTCAGCACCAGCTGATCCAACCATAGCGCTACACAGAATGCCACAGGAAATCATTCCTGCCTGTGGCAATCAAACTGTATAATGCATCACTGTAACCTCACAGCTTGTTTGTTGTAAATATCTATCATATTTGTATAATTTTTGTAAATATCTGTATTAGGGATGTACCGAAATGAAAATTTGAGGCAGAAGCCGAATAAAATATCAACGCTTGGCCGAATACCGAATATCGAATTCGGTTGTTAGGTTTTTCAATATTTTTTTAAATAGTGCATAAATAGCCTAGAATACATTTTTAAACATGTTTTTTAAAGAAAGTAAATGTTTATTGAATATTATAACTTTTTTTATTTTTTTTAATATTCCAGTAGCCTTTGCTTTTCAAAAAAAGCACAACAAAGCTTTTCATTTAGCCCTACAAATAAAAAAAAGATGTATGCCAAAAAAAAGCTAAAGTGCATTAAAGGGGAGGTATGATGAAAAAATAACTTTATAATGGTTTTGCTACTGTAATATACATCATTTTAGCCTCATTCAGAGGAACAAAGTTGAAAAAGTTCTTCCTCCCTACCTTGTTATTTCACATTTTGTAAAAAGTCAGCTCCAAACGGAAAAGATGGATTTTGCCCACGTTGGCAGGTGACGTCATCTAACACGCCTCCTAGAATGTGAGCTCCTCCCTCTCTAACTATCTAACAGCTAAAACAACACTGTGGTTTAATATAGAATATATATTATACTTTATTACCATATATGTAAATATAAATTGCACTACTGGACGCCCAAACTGCACTACTTTTTCTGCTGCTGATCGTGTTGGGAGTCACTGCTTGGAGCCACGAACCCATTGTTTACACACATCAGCTGTTAGCACTCCATGCTAATGCTACACCAGCCTATGTAGCGAGACCCGACATTGCTTGTGAACTGAGGAGGAAACAATATGGATGTTTACAAATTTTTGCCTCACAACGCTAACAACGGACTCGGTTGTGGAATTAGACAGCTTCCAACTTTTACGCCGTGACAGACGACGTAGAGCGGTTAGCGGAAAGGAGAGAGTCTGGCTGTGTTTGAGTGCGGAAAGGAGGAGCTGCTGCTGCTGCTGTTCTGGTTCTGCAGCAACACGCACACACTTTTCCGACTCTAAATCAAAATAGCTGCTTAAATAGCCATGTGTTTTACTGTAATGTGCAGTTTTTTGGCTGAAAACAATAACAAGAATGTGTGCTTAGCAAACGATAATTGCTTGTGATCGCTGTTGTGTGAGTCTACAAACACGTCTATTCATTAATATGCATAAGTAAGCCGCAAATTGGCCCGTTTTGAGAACTGCTCTGAAAGTGACTTTTTAGAGGGATGTTGTTGGGGTTCTTAGGACAAATGAAGATGAATGAAAAAAACGGCATCATACTGGACCTTTAAATTTCACTTCCCGCTGCGTCACTACTTTAGAGCACTGTTAACTCTTTGTTTACCTTTTTAGAACAGCAGCTTTGTAAAATGGCCAGCTATGATTGGCTTGATCACTCAATCATTCAATCATTCTAACTGAACCAATATATTTTCAACAAGTAACAAGTGAGGAGGATGGATTTTTGTTGAGTGAGACACGCCTGACCTTTGGGACACATTGAGGTGGTGAAATTCCAGCACAGCAGTCACAGAATGTGGTGGTAACAGAATGAGGTGTAACACAAACATCACTTCTGTGTAAAAGTTATTTTAGAAGAAAGATGTTCCCGTCACTTCAGGGGCTACGTAGCATAACCAGTCCACGGTGTGATGTTTCTAAAGGTTATCTGGTCAATAGGTGAATCAGGTGATTGTTTTTTTGTCTCTCTGCCCTCAGTAAACATGGCGTCTTTGCCCACAACATGATGGAAAGTTCACAGCTTTTGTGCTGCATCTGAAAGCAGTTAAACAGCAGCAGGAACCACAGCGTGCCATGGTAGGAGGGAGGGAAGCTGCTGCTGCTGCTGAGGGGGGGTTGTTCACAGAGAGGGATCATACGTTGCTTTTTCTCCCCCAGTATTTCTTGTCCTTGATCTGCCTGCTTTTCTTTAAGCTGGATCCAGAGCCCCGCCCCCGCCGGGCCCGTAACCCTGAGGAGGGGGGCCTCTGCCAGCTGCAGGCCTCAGTACAGAGGTGGAGGAGGAGGAGCAGGGAGGCTTAAAGGATGGGGGGAGAGGAGCGACAGCAGAGGATATTGCACTCAAAGACACAACACTGGCATCCGGTTTCACAGCTGGATTTCCAGGCCGGAAAGAGAGCATCACAAACCCAACGCTGGACCCTCGTCATCCCAGAGAGCTGCTCAATGCTTTTTACAGTATTACACTTAAACAGTTCATAGGACAACAATGAGTCCATCACAGCATTAAGCTAATCCTACATCACCATACTGCTGTAACACTAATAATAGTAATAACCTGCAACAAGTATTACTGGCGTAAGTGTCAAAGTGACACTGAACTCTAAGATGGTTTCAGTGGTTGACTAGCACTTTCAATTATTATGATAATTATTATTATTGTTATGTTTCTTCCTTTGTTCAATTAATCGTAACTTATCCCAAACTTCTTTTAATTTATCTTAATCTAATTTATGATATTTTAATGTAACTTACATCTTAACTTATCCTGTCCTAACTTAACTTATTCTTACTTATATTTTGTCTTTTCTTAACCTATTCATTATCTAATATTAACTTAACTAACCTTAACTAATTTGATCTTATCTTAATAAAACCATGTGGTTGAGTTTTGTAGGCATGTCTGCACTTACCATTGAATCAATTTTCTTTCTTAATGAAACTCTTCCGTCAGCTGAACCCATTGTTGTGTTTGTTCCTGATGTTTTTGCTCTACTTTCTTCTTCTTTTGTCACTTTTGAGAAGGGGCCGTCATGCTTTCGGGGATGCTCGTTGTTCCTGCTGTAACTGACAGCTGGATTAATTACTGAGTAACTTCAGCTGGGAGTAGATGGTTGACAACCACAGAGTTCATGTGTTTGGAAGTGAATCCTGAAAGTCTCAGACTGGGAAAATGTGAAGAATTAACGTTCCCAAAAACGAAGGAATGTTTGTGCACCCAAGCTTTCATACCTGCTTATCTAATCCTGATACAGATCCTGACACGGTATCATTATTCAGTATTTTCCTTGTTTAATCCAGTGTTTTTATGACATTTTGTGTCAAAACTGACTTTTAAACTTGAAGGGAAATGATTCTTTTGAAAAGATGAAAGGCAGTAACCCGGTGTCATCAATAGAGGGCGCTGAGGCTCAGCACAGCTGCATCCAAAGCTGTAGCAGGAAAGGCCCTTTTTTAAGGGAAAAGTTGTCTTTAAAGGAGAACGGCTGAGATGAATCAGACAGTTTGAATCCTCTAACGTGTGTTTACCTGGGTTCACTCAACGAGGACAGGCTGCGAGTGTGTGAGCTCTGAAATTGTGCCGACACAAAAAGAGAAACATCACAGACGTCCTCGCTCGGGAGTGCAAACACGAGCTGTATTACCATAAGGCACAGCGGCTCTGACACGTGTAACCAAACAGTCAAATCCCAGAGATGGTGTTTTATGATCTGTTTGATAACTTGTGTGAAACAGCACACACCCTGTTCATTTGTAAATCCTCCAGTAATCCCCGAGAGGCAGCGACGGATGATTTAGAGACGCTAGGGAAGATAAACTGAGATGCTTTCTAGTGGTGAGCTCTGCAAAGGATCACTGCGTCTAAATCACTCTTTAAGGAGACAGTGAGCCTCACATACGCTCGACGGGGCCACAAGTGGTGCAGGGCTATGTTGGTGCATTTGTGCCACAATCCTGTGTGAGCAAAACAAATCTAACGCAAGAAAAAAAATGTAAAACATTCTCAACAGATCAAACTAATTGTGAGTGAACAAAGACAAAATATGCAATACATTAAAACTGTTTCTGACAAATTCAGCTTGAGAAAAGACAAACTCTGTATCTAATTCTACATGAATAAAACTGAATATTATGTGAGCAAAAACTAATGTCCTGCCAAAAAAACAAATTTTGCTTGCACAACGAAATTCTGTGAGATCAAAAACAATTTCTGCATGAGCAAAACATTTTCATTTTGAGTGAGCAAGGACTAAAAAAACCAATTGAAAAACAAATTTTACTCAAGCAAAACTAATTTTGAGTGAGCAAATTCTACACACACAACCAATTTCACTCTAGCAAAACTAATTCTACTCGAGCAAAACTATTTTTGAGTGAGCAAAGTCTAATAAAATGAATTCTACACACGCATAACCAATTTCACTCGAGCAAAACAAATTTTACTCAAGCAAAACTTATTTTAGTCGAGCAAAACTAATTTTACTCAAGCAAAACTAATTTTACTCAAGCAAAAATAATTCTCCAAAAGAAAAACTAATTTTACTAAAGCAAAACTAATTCTACTCAAGGAAAACTAATTTTGAGTGAACAAAGTCTAATGAAACAAAAAGAAAAAAACAATTCTACACAAGCATAAACCAATTTTACTCAAGCAAAGCTAAATTTACTGAAGCAATACAAATTTAGTGCAAGCACAACTAATTTTACTCAAGCAAAACGAATTATTGCTTAAGCAAAGCTAATCCTACTCAAGGAAAACTAATGCTACTAAAGCAAAACTAATTTTGCGTAAGCAAATTTAAACTCATTGTGAGCAAACACAAATTTTGAGTGAATGAAGGCAAAACCGGAGCAAAACATAATTTTACGTGAGAAAATTCCAATTTTGTGTGAGCACGGACAACGTCTAGAACAGGAAAAACTAATTTGGAACCAAGCAAGTATAAATTTTGCGTAAACAATCAAAACAAAATCACATTTTACGCACCAAAATCAGGTCGTGCTCAAGCGCCGACATTTTCCGCAACAGATAAAAAACATTTTTTTACCTACTCATCTGAATGTAACACTATAAGAAGTGCTCTTTGTGCGATAACTATGCATGTTTAACGTTTATATTTAATTGTGACCGTCACCAGCTCTCTGTGGGAAAGGGTAAAGTAGACTTTATTAGGAGGAAAAATATAAAAAGGGAGGGCAGTGTTTTACACCTCAAAGTAAGTCAGATGAGATACAAATTCTGCCAGAAAAAACTACATTTTTGACAAAGGTTCAGTGGAGTGTGCAGAATTTGGTTTGTGGCACAGATTGGACGCCATACGTCGGTGCTGCTCGCCTCAGCTTTAAAAGCTCAGAGTGGGTTGTGCCACACTGTCATAAGTGTGTTTCCTGAAAAGTTTTCCCGCAGGAAGCAAAAAAAAAGATCTAATGGGAGCCATAAATCCAGGTATTAACTTCACTGCGGCGCAGAGGAGGGCACGGCCTGCACAAATAAGACACAGATGAGGGCGGGGAAGGAAAGAAAGGCTGGAAGATACTGTGATGCACAGAGGTGTCCAACAAGGTGCCTGGAGGGAAACCAGTCCCATCCCAGTGTGTTGTTACTGTAAGACCACAAGATGATCTTTGAAAAGAAAACCAGCAATTTCATCATTATCATTCCTAAGTTTACAATTACAGGCATGTATGACGTCCTAGATATAAGTTAAATACATCAGCACCTCCACCAATTCACACATCCTAGATTTTCAGATACCTTTTTTAAAAATGGAATATAATTTGAGGGAATTTTGTGGAAATATTTGCAAGGGTTAGCAGGGTAGAATAAAACAAGAGAGTTCTTACAGGCCTTAAAATGTTTATATTCATTTGAGATACATGGAAATGACAAACAAACACGTATTTGCTGGTATTTTTTTTTTTACCTTTTGGGTGAATTTTTGCACTTCTGAGAAAAATAGTTTTAATGTGAGACACGTTACAAACAAGCAAGAAAGGACAGGGGGGCTATGAAGGCTGGGAGGGGGCACCACTATGGGAGAGAAGGTCGAGGGGACCGAGGGGTGACACAGGAGGCGTGAGGGGCCAGGGTGGTGTGTGTGGCGCTAACAGGCCCCCGGGGAGCCGGCGCTGCAGGACCATATGGGGAGCAGTGAAAGGGAGAGCACCAGCGGGAGCCCCGAGCTGACAAGACACCGCTGCCCCGCTTCAGCTGCTGCCCCCCCACATCAGAGCCCCTGGGACCGAGATTAGAGGCACACAACAAAGACGACACACACACACACACACGGCTCTGACTTCTTCACATGACCACAACGGAGGAACTTATTCACCGTTTGATTGCTTTGATTTTTTAAAACATTAAAAAACATGTTTTTATAGTTTACCTTGTGTCCCAAACGAGGAGGAGAAGGAGGAGGAGGAGGAGGAGGAGAAGGAGAAGGAGAAGAAGAAGAAGAAGAAGAAGAAGAAGAAGAAGAAGAAGAAGAAGAAGAAGAAGAAGAAGAAGAAGAAGAAGAAGAAGAAGAAGAAGAAGAAGAAGAAGAAGAAGCAGAAGCTTTGGACTCACGAGCGCCCCCTACATGAGGCAGAAGTACTGCCTGTTATTTCACCGTAGATTTATGATCATGTTACACACATCCATAACATATGCCATAATCTAAATCTGATCAGAGGGTCACATGATCAATCTTCATGTCAGCATTTAAAACAATAACTAATCGGAGCATAAACACAGGAAACAACAAAGAGTTTTAGGAGTCATTTGTGTATTTTTGTTTATATTTTGTGTATTTCTGAAATGATTTTAAGTGTTTTTGACTCATTTTGTAGTTGTTGACACGTTTAAACACACTTCATTTTTACCTTCACGCTTGTATGTCATGTTTACTGGTGTTAGCTCAGGTAGCATGTATGCTAATAATGCTATTAAAACAATGCATTCACGTCTATGAGTGAGTAACTCCTGCCTTCTCCTCTATTTCTCTCTTTTCTACATATTTATTCCTTCGATGCA
The DNA here is from genome assembly GCF_900634775.1 of Gouania willdenowi. Taxonomy (NCBI): domain Eukaryota; kingdom Metazoa; phylum Chordata; class Actinopteri; order Blenniiformes; family Gobiesocidae; genus Gouania; species Gouania willdenowi. The sequence continues at coordinate 32,474,201 of NC_041052.1, forward strand.
TCAAAAAGTATTTATTTAAATAAAGCATCTCACACACAAAACTGCTGATGATTCCACACAGAAACGCACAGGAATCCCAGCTCCAAACCCAGCGTGGCAGCGCAGCTTCTACAGTGTCACAGCTCTTAGCACACGTTAGTCGACAAAGGTTGTGATTAAGTGATTGATTGATTGATTAGTGTCACAGACTTTATGCTACAGAGTTCATTTCAAGCCCACCAACAGACTTTAATCCAACCTGTGTGAATGTGGCAGATCAATGTTACCTGTCTGAATCGTTAAATAGCACGGTGTGTGTGTGTGTGTGTGTGTGCTAATTCCGCTCCATGTCTCCGTCCGTGCTGTAGCCTGAGGCCATGAGAGAATCCTGGGCTAACGTTAGAGCTGCATTTCCTGAGGCGGAGTGAAGCAGCAGCGCCTGTTCTCCTTTAATAACACCTGAAAGGAGACTCCCCTCCTCCTCCGTTCGCCGTCGACTCACTGTCAAGGAGCGGCCGCCGCCGCTCACAACGCTCACCGAGGTCACAAACACCTTCCTCCTTCTTTAAGACTCAGGAAGAGAAGAAAGAGTCGTCGCTATTATTATCGCTCCTTTAATTGGTTTGGTTTGACAAGAAACATATGTATGTAAATATAAATACATATCTACTGTATATGCATATGACAAAATTCTCAGTCACAACAAAAAGTGTTGTTTACGACGAAAGTGCCCGTCGCAACCTTTTTTCTCTTTTACATCAACAGTGTCAAATGTGCCCGTTACGACCAAATTCTCTGTTATGTTAAAAATGTCCATTATATGTAAAAAATAGTTTGTTCCATGAAAAAAAATGTTACACAAAAAGTGATCATTAAAACAAAATTCTCCATTACGTTAAAATGTTTAATGTAAAAACTGTTTGTTACATCAAAACATTTTTTACGACAAAAGTTTCTGTACATTGAAAGTGTATGTGACAGATGAATGTCCATTCAACAAAAGTGTTTGTTGTCAATTTAATTTTCTACATTAAAATAATTAATTACATCAAAAATGTCAGCTGTGTCAAAAGTATTTGTTACTTGAAAAAACATTTGTTAGGTATCGTGTTAATTATAATAAAAGTGTTTTTTACAGCAATTTTCTCCATTACAACAAAAAAAGTCTGTGCCCGTTATGTCAATAGAATTTATGTCAAAAGTATTCGTTACGACACATTTCTCTGTTACATCAATAGTGTCAAAAGTGTCCTTTACATTAAAAAATATCTACTACGACTAAATTCTCTAATGTCTATTATATCTTAAAAAAGTTTGTATCATGTAAATGTTGTTACCTCAAAATGATTAGTAAAATGCTCCATTACGTTAAAAATGTTTGTAATGTGAAAAGTGGTTGTTATATCAAAAATGTTTGTCACGAAAGTTATGTCGAAAACATTTGTTGCGATAAAATAATTCATTACGTCAAATGAATTTGTTACGTCAAAAATGTCAGCTATGTCAAACGTGTCTGTTACGTCAAAAGACTTGTAAACTGTAAATTGTATGATAAAAGTGTTCCTTACATTTGTTAAGTCGAAGCATTTGATACGCTTAAAGGGATCCTCCACTGTTTTTACAAATGTGGCCTAAAACCTTTGAAATGTCCTCATTCGTTTTATTAACTTTTAAAAATGGGACTAGTTTACCGTTGGAGAGCCTGTGCACCGCCTGGTTGAAATGACGTCATTGATGACGCCAATCTTCCTTTTTAGTCCATTGAGTTATATAGGAGGTGAAGCATTCAGAATCATTTAGCAGCTTTTTCAGTCAAAATGACAACTTGTGCATTTTTAAAAGTTAATAAAACTAATATGGTGCAAAATAATGCATTTTGTTAGGCATAGATCTTCTAATAAGGACATTTCAAAGGTTTAGGCCACATTTGCAAAAAGAGTGGATGATCATTTTAAATAATACAGTATGTCAAAATAATTTGTTCGGTCAAAAATGTCAGCTGTGTAAAAAGTGTTCGTAATGTCAAAAAAGTTTGTTTTGTAAAGTGTTAATTATAATAAAAGTGTTCCTCACGACATAATGATGTGACAAAAAAGCGTTTGTCACATCAAAAGTGTTTGTTACGTCAAATTATTTGTTGCGACATAGGTTTTCGTTCGTTAAAAAGTGTCAGTTACAACAAAAATCTACTTTTACAACAAAAATGTCCATTTGACTAAAGTGTCAAAGAAGACAAGTCATGTCAAAAGCATCTGTTGTGCTAAAATAATTTATTACGTCAAAGATGTTTGATATGTATGTATAAAAGTGCCTGTCAGGTCTTACGTTAGGTCAGAGGAGTTTGTTATTTCAAAAGTATTACTTACGACAAATTTCTCTGTTACATCAATAGTGTCAAACGTGTTTGTTACATTAAAAATGTCCGTTATGACCAAATTATCTGTTAAGTTAAAATGCCCATAGTATGTAAAAAGTGTTTGTTACATTAAAAAAAAAAAATATATATATATATATATATATATATATATATATATTACAACAAAAAAGTTTGTTATGTAAAGCATTAACTATAATAAAAGTGTTGCTTATGACAATAATCTCCATTACAACTAAAATATGAATTATGAAAAAAAGGCCATAACAATAAAAGTGTTTGTTACGTCAAAAGTGTTTATTACGTCAAAGTATTAGTATTAATAGTTAATAATATATGTCTATTGTGTTTGTTATATTAAGAGTTTATTATGTCAAAAGTATTTAAGACAATTTCTTTGTTACATTAATAGTGTTAAAAGTGCCAGTTACAAATTCTCTGTTATATTAAAAGTGTTATATCAAAAATATGCTAAAATAATTCATCACCTCAAAATGATCATGTTAAATATGTTTGTTTTGTGAAGTGTTGATTAATTCTCTGTTATGTCTATTGTGTGCGTTATGTCAAAAGAGCTCATTGCGTCAAAAGTGTTTGCTATGACAGAAATGTGTACAACAGGAAGCCATTTTGAGCTTTTCTTCGACCGATTGCGTGTGATATCGGTTATCAGTACAAACCCTGACTGGGCGCACCCTTACCTGAACCAATCAGATTGAAGTAGGAATGTCATGGTATTGACGATATCACAATACAGGTGCCTCGATATCATTGTGGTTTTGTCACAGTATAAAATAATGAGCTGTTGGATTGGCTGTAGCAGACCGTTCCAGAGTAAACTACAAGTACCATAATGCTTTGGGGCGTCGTCACAGGTTACAGGCGGTTGAGGTTAGTAGATACTTTAAATGCTCAGAGATTACTCCAAACCTCAAATGTTGACTTGTTCATCGTTCTCTTAAAAAACCTAAAATTAAGCTAAACATAGAATCCTTAGCAGTTTTTTTGTTATTATCTAATGTATTGTTACGAGGCTGTTTCTATACCTGCGTTGCCTTTAAGAGTGTTCTTGACCTGATTTGAATTTTTAATTAGTCGGCAGTATTCAGTTTATAATGTCATGAATCTAAAAGTACGACAATAAATACTGTCAAAATAGTAAACAGGCAATTTCTCCATGGTCATCATTCTTGTTGATGTTAGCATTTCTGTGCCTTCCTGTAAAACCGTGAGCTTTCTTGCAATATCGCAATAATGATCGTACCGTGAGGTTACTAGCGTGATTATACAGAACCGTGAGATTTAAATATTGTTACATCCCTGTCATTCTCTCAGCCTCACACCAGCTGGCATGTGTGTAGATAGGAGCAAAGCAGGCGAACATGAACACGGTAAAGTTTGTGGAAAGAAGCTGCTGCTAACTTGGGTTTCAGGCGCTAATCAAGAGTAAATCCATTGTTGTCTCCCTTTGCATCTTTCCATGAAATAAATGTGACAATTTGAACATTTTCCTTCAGTCTGGGCTTGTTTTTAAGGAGCGATGGTAGAACCTGAAGCGGGAAGGAGCGCCGTGGTCGATCTCGGGATGACAAACAGCTAATTAGCTTCCCTGAAGCAAGACTCAGACTGAGGAGGATGAACGCCGTTAGCGAGAAAGAAGAGGAAGTGGAGGGATTAATTCATGAAGCTGTGGACCTCAGTATGCTGTCCTCTCTCTCTGACACACACACACACACACGTGAACACACACACACACACACACACACACACGCGCCTCTCATTCGCATTCAACTCCATCGTGTCAGTATTTTCCTCAACTTTAGCCTTTGGCGCTCTCCCTCTCCAATGACCTCATACATCAATATGAACCAAAATGCATACATTTACACTCATTAAAATTCATGTTAAATCTGCTGTATTCATAAGAATTAAGCATTTAAATAATGTGAGGACAAAGCACGGGGGTGGAGGTTCTTTCCCTCTGTTAGCTACGGAGGAGCATGAAAGTAACGTGCCTACGCTCAACTTTCCAAAGTGGTTTAAAATTCAGCCGTGATGGAGATAAACAGCGCCAGGCCTTTCAGTTTGGCCTCACAGCGAGCACAGAGACTGATTAAAGGACGGATCTCATTACGCCCAGCAGTTATACACTCGTTACATCTTATCCCTACCATGATGTATCGGGTCCCCGACATCGGGTGGGAGGATGTCCGTCACACCAAACGGGCCATTATTAGTTTCACGCTCACAATGATGCACACAAAGGTCAGTTGGGCACCAACGATCGGCCCTTTACTTTTAACGAGTGCATACATCATAAAGCAATCTGAGGACTATAATCGTCCATCATTATCAAGATGACAACGACGCTTCAGGGACTCGGCAGCAGCAGAATGGAAAGCGGGCTTCCTTCAGGCTGAGGATGTTGTCTAAGGTATACACTATATCACTAGTATGAATTTACTGCTGAAGTGTACGAGCAGCATTTAATTCAGTGACTTGGACTAAAGACTGATCTGAAGCTCAATTAGAGAGGTTTACTGATGACTTCCCCAACAGCTCTCTGATGCTCATACCACCAACACCATACTGTTGTTTACTCGCGTGAATTCCTCTTCCTTTAGTCTGCCAACAGTATCTGATGATTCCTCTACAGACTCCAAGTGGTCAAATCTCTCTTCATGTTTCTTTTCATACGGAAAAAGATACTCAAGGAGAACAGAAAGAACTCCTTAACTTGTGTTGGTACACACAATTGATGCTTCAACCAAATAAAATCTGTGTTTTCCTTACAAAATCGGATATAATAAGATAATTTAGAATAACAAAAGGCCAATGGACTTGATTTATAAAACACTTTAGTTACTACTGAAACATCAGCCATATTCACTTTCACACAAGTGGTGACAGACTTTCTCAAACTTTTCCTGTTGCGCGCCCCTTTGAAGAATAAAACAATTCAGCCCATTCCATCGTAACAACTAGTCAATTAAATGAAACCTTTTTTGAAAAAGGTAAAAATTATGCCTATTCTTCTTTAAAACCATTGAAGTATTTCATATTTTAGAACAATAACAATAAAATTCTTTGAGCGTAAATTTTCGATTCTATTTTTCATGCTCAATGTTCACCAAGGCTGTTCTTACGCCTCCACTGTCTAGGGGTTGAACAGACTAGTCGTCTTTAGTGTTGTACATCAAGCGTTTCTCGCTCCTTCCTGGTTTGTGCTCAAACTGCAGCTGGTAGGCAGATACTACGGATAATATACATGCTAACGCTAGCTGTAGTGGTAACATATCTGTGTATTAAGCAGATCTGGAAGACCGCTGTTGTGCCAAAATCTGAGACCCGAAAAAAATCTGTGACCGCTTCTCTGCGGTAGAAAAGAGGAGTGCTAAACATCTTTGTACTTTACTCCCCCTTAAACATGATGCTTCGGTGGGTGAAGTAAATGCAGACTGAAAAAGAATTACAAACGTGTTTAAGGGGAAGTAAATGTCCGCCGAGAAGCGGCAGGGGCTGGAACTGTCGCCACCTGCGGTCACAGATTTTGGCAATCGGCTGCCCCTCGGCTCGGCTTCGGCTCTTGGTGACGTCATCGACTTGTCGACGTCGACTCGACTAGTATGCACATTGAGTCGACCTTTAAAATTATGTTGTCGTTCAATCCCTACCACTGTCATGACATTATCTCACCCCCGACACACATGCACACGCACACGCACACACACACACACACACGCACCCTATAGTTTGAAAAGCTGCACTGATTTAACTTGTTTTTTACAAAGACACTTTGACACCCGGACAACAATGAACAATGAACTTCTCAAGATGAGGAAGATCCATCAACCACTAGAGCGTCAGTCGCTCCGGGTAAGATATAATAAGATAAGTCTAAGACAAGATAAGTTTAGAGATGACAAGACATGATAAGAAAAGAAAAGTAAAGATATCATAACATAGATGATAAAATAAGAGGATATGCTATGGGACGACAAGACAAAGATAAGAATAGACATAAGAAAGAGATGACAGAAGATAAGAAAAGATTAAACAAGATAATAAGTATGGGACGACAAGACGAGATAAAACACGAGAAAATGAAAAAGAGAAAGATAAAAAATTGTAAGATAAGACGAGACAAAATATGATGCGGTGTAGCAAGTTTAAAAAGATAAGAAGAGACAAGATTAGATACAAGAAGACAAAAAAGGATCGGATTGAAAAAGATTAGACAAGACAGGATTAAATAAAACAAAACAAGACAAGATAGGGTAAGATTAGATAGGATGAGATAAGGCAAATACATTTGTATAGTACATTACATACACAAGGTAATTTAATGTGCTTTACGTGATTAAAAAGTGCAACAGAAAACATTAAACAGGTTGATAATCAATAAGAACATTAAAACCAGCACTAAAACATTTTAATCAGCAGTAAAGACAACAAATCAACAATGCAAAGATTAAAAATCTCCCTCTCAGTCATACTCAGCAGAGAAGAGGCTGACCATCTGACCTACTCAGACTAGGTAAGGAAAGACAAGATAAAATATGAAAATAGAATGAAGAGATGAGATTATATACATATGATAAGATTAAAAATATGACGAGATGAGATGAGATGAGATATGGGACAAGATGATAAGATAAGAATAAGACATGAGAAGAGGTGAGATGAGGCAGGAAAAGACAACGTAAATTATAAAAAGAGGATAAAGAGATTAGATAAGATTAGAAAAGTCAACAAACGATAATAAGAAAAAATTAGATGAGATATGGGGAAGACATAATAAGAAATGAGAGAAGGAATTCTGTCTCCGTCAAGATAAACATCTCACACAGTAAATATGTTAGAAATACTTCAGCTATGAGAACAACAAACGCTCTTTCCAAGTTGTCAGCAGGTATCAGAAAACAAAGCGCACTGCAGTGTTTGTACAGCAGCTCAGTTAATGTGTGGATGAAATGATGAAATGATGAAATGATGAAGTGATGAAGTGATGAAGTGATGAAGTGATGTTGGTGAAAGGCCTGTGGAAGATGTGACATGTGAGGAGGCAGAAGTGTCTCTGTCCCCGAGCGTGAGCTGAGAGGCTATATTTTGCTCCAGCCTGAGAGCGAGCCAGACTTTTTAATTGCTGTTGGTGGATGCTGTGGGAGGGGGGCGAGGGGGGGCGGGGCCAGGCTGGCCCGTCACCCTGCTGCTGCGAGCTGGGAGCCTGGGAGTCAGGGCAGGTCCTGATCCGCTCCCAGGGGACCCGGGGGCCAAACTGCCACCTCTGCACACCTGAGGCTCGGCGCTCTGCAGCCACGCCTCCTCCGCCCTTTACCCCCGCCTCCTACCAAAGCCTGTTACCCGCCGGCCCCGCTGACATTATACAGCTCACAACGTCTGTCTATATGTGTCTGCTGATCAATAGGCTGGACTCGCAGCATATCGACGCTGGCATGGGCCTCATTGATCACATCCAGCCCCGCGCTCAGCTTTTCAAAGATAATTGGCTCCAGAACCTGCTTCTCTGTGAGTGACAGAGGAATGAAGTGATTATCAACTGGATCCAATCCAAGCACAATCCCAGCAGGACTGGACTCGAGGCAGCCTCAAACGGACACTCAGAAATCATAAATACTGCATCGGGGCCTAAACCGCTGAACAAATGGTGACACAAATCGACTGAATTCAAGCATGAATGTAACGCTAGCATGAAAACAGACAGACAGCAGGAATGCTCTCCCCCCGGACACTCGCCTTCCTCTCAAACGGAGCGTCTGAAAGATGATGTAAGGCTTTAATAACAGGCTCGGCTACTGATATTGATATTCATTATTACGTGGCCCGGGCTAACCCCATTATGTTTCCATTAAGGCTAATAACACACAGAGCTAACTCATTTGTTTCATTTAGCTACTCTGCATAAACAAAATGAATTGACACCGAGCGGTGACAAAGAGAGACCGAGCAGCTGCGCGGGAATCCTGCAACACGACGACGACCGCGGAAGATTGTTCCAGAGAGGAACGAGTCATCTGCATATCAAAAGAGATCTATGGAGGATAATGAGAATGCTGAATCAATATTTCATATGGGAAGAGTGAGATTTATAGCACAGTTTGGAGAAGTAGTTCATTTCTCCCTCTGCTGATGGAGAGACTCAGGTAGCCACGAGAAGAAGAAGAAGAAGAAGAAGAAGAAGAAGAAGAAGAAGAAGAAGAAGAAGAAGAAGAAGAAGAAGAAGAAGAAGAAGAAGAAGAAGAAGAAGAAGAAGAAGAAGAAGAAGAAGAAGAAGAAGAAGAAGAAGAAATAGCTTTGTAAGGCGGTGAACAACGGTGAGGGGAGCCCAGGGTGAGGAAACAAGGACTCAGCCTGCTTTAGGAGGATGAAGGCTGCTAAAAATAAACCTGAGATTCACAGGGAGAAAAGAAAGAGAGAGAGAGAGAGAGAGAGGGGAGGAAGTGCCATCAGCAGGCTAGGCCGGGTCTCCACGGCTGCCCTAGCTGCCCCCGCTGCCCCATCTCTGAGCACAAACCCCTTGTGAGACGCTGCGCCCTGCGCTCAGGCTGTCAGGCCAGCACAGCAGCTCACTACCGAGAGGCATTATGCTAATGGGGGGGCCTCCTTCCCTCTCTTTCTCTGTGCACAGCCCTGCTCCGCTCCGTGGATCGGCTTGCCTTAGGGCCCTGCTGCTTGTTTTGACAGAGCATCCCCTGATAGTTGGGATTAGTCCAGCCTGTTTGGCTGAACCAGGAGAAGGGGATCTTAGGCTACTTTGAGTTTTTGGAGCTCCGCTGGAGCCAGATGCCTCCTGCTTTTATCCCCACCAGGAGAGGGTCTGCACCCCCCAAGGCCTGCCTACAGCCATGGGCAGCCAACACCATCCGAGCAGTGTCAGGACCCACACACACACACACGCACACACACACACACACACACACACACACGCACACACGCACACACGCACACACGCACACACACACACACACACACACACACACACACACACACACACACTATATATACAGAAGAGAAAATATTCACAGCACATCAAGGGCCATGCAAAACTGAGAGAAGGAAAATCTAACCCTCAGCCCTCATCCACCACAAGCCTCCTGCGATGCGACCTGAAGATTCAGCAGAAGCTGCTCCACGCTCACAGTCCGCCTGAAAACTCCCCGACAAAACTCCAACCATTTGACACACAATGAAAGGAATGAAACATAGGCGGCGGCTGTTTGATTTTTACATGTTTCCTCACCGGGGACCATCGGTCAGGGGAGGCAGGAGAGAGGGTCTTACCCTCACCATGGAAAGAAACAGAGAAATGAAGTTCAAAAAAGGTTCCATTTCAATAAAAAAAGAAGTCCTTATATTTCCTGTTTAAATATGGAGGTGAGACTCATAGTGAGGCAGAGCGCTCTCACTAACAATGCTCCATGCTGGCACTTCAAAGCAAGTTGCCGGCTCTCTGTATGTCACCAATATTTTAAAATAAACAGTCAAATGAAAAGATAAACTCCAGTACATGATCCTTGTATTTAGAATAATGACCAATCTGAGCATTAACAAAAGAAACAACAAAAGGTTTGTTTGTTGTCATTATCTCCACCAAGAAGGTCACATCATATTTCTACTGTTTTTTTTTTTTTTTTTTTGTTTTGTTTTTGTATTGTTTGCAGGAATACACTTTATAGCCATTAAAGAATCCATTAAATTTCAAAGGCAATCCTGATCCATATACTGATTCTGGGTCAGTTTCAAAAATAAAAAAAAATCCTTGTCTCTCATCGAGAAATTTTAATAATTCACATCTCTGTTTGTTATACATTGATCTTAATGAAGTTTGACTCCGTTATGTCAGGTTTCCATACATTGTGACCTACTACTGTATGGTTATTAATGGAGATATACAGTAAATTTGCTCCAAAGCCATGATCAGGATCATTGATCCAGACAACAATCAGATGAAACTCATCAGTTATTGAAATCCAGGCTCATCTTTAAGACATCAAATCATGGATTAGCTGTAACTTTCTTCTTTTTAACCAAGATAAAATACCTCTGAGACAAATTGTCAGAGCAAATATTGCCTCTGTATGGCATTACTCTGTCACCCAGGACCACAATAAAAAAGCGCAGGTGTTATCTTTGATACCGACTTATCCTTTAACTCTCATATTAAAGGTATAGATGAGGATTTTCCCAAAGTTTAGAAAATAAATGCCCTCTCCACTTTTTGAAAAAATGCTGATGCGCCCAAGAAGGAACGCCTATTAAACATGTGCGAGAGAGCGTGCACAAGCCCCATGTGCATGACTTGTACCAGGGCTTGCATTGCTAATCATAGCTTACAATAGGATAAACTTCTCTGTATTTAACTACTATGTCGATTATTGTCATATCTAAATCAAAAACATACCACTACGATCCAAGTCCAAGTCCGTTTCCAGTTAGGGATTTGTCCTCGTTTAAACACTTGAAAGTGCGCATGCGCAGCAAGCGAACACTAGCAAGGGACGAGCATGTATGATGGCCATACGTCAGAATGATTGACAATTAGGAGGACCAATAGTCTTGATGATCCACCTGAAATTTTAAGCCAAAAAAACATCCTCCACAATACCTTTAAGCAAATCTCAAGGACAGCCTTCTTCCACCTTCGTAATATCTCTAAAATCAGGAATATCTTGGCCTAGAGTGGTGCTGAAAAACTAATCCATGCATTTGTTACATCAAGACTGGATTATTGTAACTCCACTGTCAGGATGTCCTAGTAACTCACTAAAAAGTCTCCAGTTAATTCAGAATGCTGCATCCAGAATACTAACAGGTACTAACAGGAGAAAGCATATTTCTCCAGTATTGGCTTCCTGTAAAACCTAGAACAGAATATAAAATCCTCCTGTTAGCCTGCAAAGCTCTACATGATCAAGTTCCTGTATATCTTAAAGACCTGCTAGTTCCCTATCGTCCAGGCAGATCACTCCGCTCTCAGTTTGTTGGTCTACTGGAAGTTCCAAACGTGTCTAGAAGTAGAACAGGAGGCAGAGTGTTCAGCTACCAGGCTTCTCGCCTTTGGAACCAGCTCCCAGTCTTAGTACGGGAGGCTGCTACTCTCTCCACCTTTAAGGCTAAACTCAAAACCTATAGTACTTATTCGAAAAAGCGTATAATGTATAACAGTGTGGACCTAACCACTAGAGAAAAAATAAGCCCTAATCCTAAAAATAAGAATTATAAACACCTGATAGCTGTATTCTAACTACATTGCTTCTGCCCCTTGTAACATACCCAACACACTGCTTACACACCATTTACACTGCGGTCCAGGCCACCCCATACTCGTTCTCATTCCACTCACATAGTCTAGCACCAGGTGTTTCCATGCAAGTAGACCTGCTAATACTGTATCATGTTGTTCGGCAGTCTGTGCCTTCTCCTCGCCCTTCTCTCTCGTTTCTGTTTCAGGTGTCTTGATGCTGAAGCTGGCAGTTCCTGATCTGTGGTTCACGGCTCAGCTAGTCTAGGACACTGGTGTTTCTGCCTCTGACTGATCTTGTTTTGTATATTTTCATCTCATTTTCATCAACCTTTAAGTATTTTTCCGTAATTTTGTGTGTATTTTCAGTAATTCTGCTTATTTTTGTAGCTAATTTATATATATATATATATATATATATTCTTTTTGTATCATCCTTTTTGTATTTTTCTGTAATTTTGTGAGTATTTGAAGTACTTTTGTGTATTTTTCTCTAGTTTTGTGTTTTTTTGTTAAATTTTTTTGTTTATATTGTACTTCTGGGTGTTATTGAGTCATTTTGTGTGTTTTTGTTGTCAATTTGTATAATTCTGTGTTTTTTGTGTGTATTTGTCATTATCCTTTTAGTATTTTTTTGTAATTTTGTGTGTTGTGAAGTCGTTTTGTATATTGTCATCAATCTGTACATTTTTGTAGTATATTTGTAATTTTCATCATCCTTTGTGTAATTTTCAGTAGTTGTGTGTGTATATTGAGTCATTTTGTGTATTTTTACAGTGTTTTTTTGTGTGAATTTCATTTCGGGGCCACTCATAATGACATCAGGGTCCACATGTGGCCCCTGGGCCGCCTGTTGTCCAGGTGTGATCTACACTGTTGTGTTGATATATTTGTCAATCTGCACATCATGTTGTTAGAGGACAGAGGATGAAACGCGGGCCTCCCGCTGCTTCCCAGTGCAGCCTTACATGAGGAAGTGCTGTTTTACGGCTGCATTCCTGCTCTACATTAGTGCAGGCGTCGGGCCGCCGTCCCATTGAGAGAGGCTTGAACCTTTCTATTAAAGTGGCTGACCTGTGGTCGGCGGTTCAAACAGCCGCTCTGCACATTAACGTCACATTCCCGTCTTTAGCGTCTGAAGAAGGAGGAAGAGGGAATAAATAAGAGGAGGTGAAGTGATCTCCCTTTCAGCGCTGCTATATTTTATTCACTAATGTCAGGTGGGTTCAGGCAGACTTGTGGTCGTCTGCAGACGGGTCGGCCTCTCTGTTTCTATCAAGGTCAGCGGGATGAAAAATAGAGCCGTGCTCTGTTAGAGAGACTACAAAACACTGCAGCTGAGGAGGAAGATTTAAGAGGAGGAGAAGAAAGGATGGCAAACTGCAGAGGACAGGAAAGAAGAGATTACTGTGAGAAAGAAGTCAGGAGGAGAGTTAATGGAAACCAACGAGAGAGGAGCATGTGAGGGGAGAAACAGAACAAGTGATGTTTGGAGGAAAGGCGTGAACAAGTGACGATCAATAACATAAAACGGAAAGAAGAAGTGAAGTGATAGAGGAGAGGAGAGACGCAGAGGTGAGTCTCAGGAGGGGCGGGTCACGGAGGCCCAGGGGTGATGTCAGCCTATTAAACTGATTTCACAGGTTCCCTTAACGAAGCCTCTGGAATGTTAAAGGGCAGGAAGCATCCGATTTCAGCCTTTTCTTCCCCTCCCTCTCTACGGCCGGCGAGTGCACGACTTATCGACAGCTCCTGACAAACAGGCGTGAAGGAGGGCAGCTGCTGGGGCGCTCCTCCCAGGACCCACCCCACCACCCTCATCCCCCCGACCAACACAAGGTAGACCGGCCGACAGTCAGAGCCCAGCCGAGCTCCATCACTGCGCTGACAGAAACCTGATCCTGAATATCGAGCCGCGCAGCTGATGAAAGCCTTCTACCCTGTAGGAGTCATTGAACGAGTGAACCCTGAACTCACCGCTGCCGCTACCAAACACATCATGTACCACAGGGCTGTTTACTAGTTGCTTTATTTAGTAACTACCTTACGGATTTTGCTTGAAGCTTTATACATAAGGCTTACATTACACTGTCATTATTATGACACAACAGCCGTTATTTGCATGAATAAGGTGTCACAAAGGCAAGCATTAAGTGTTGTTCGTTACCCTAACCCCTAACTCTACCTAACCCTAACCCTAACACTTTCTAACCCTAACCCTAACCAACCCCTAACGCTAACCCTAACCCCTAGATTCAGATTGGTTGATCATCATATACATAAAAACACAGTTTCACTGATGAAAAGCTTTTTTTGCTTGCTCTCTGAGACAGTGACAGAGCAGACAGTCACATAAACAAACATGAAGTGTCCTACCACAGAATCAAGTGCAATTAAGTCAATAAACAAACAACAAAGTGCAACACAACAGAAAACCTAACTAACTCCACTAGATCCCTCTACCTAACCCAGGGTGCAACAACGAATCGATAAAATTGATTAAAATCGATCATTAAAAGCGTTGACAACGAATTTCGTCATTGATTTGTTGTGTCGTGCGATTATGTGTCACTGACCGGTACACAGAGCTGTTTGCTTCACCTGCGGAGCTTTGTCAATAAAGTTTTTCTTTTTTTAAAAAAAAAAAAAAAAAAAAAAGCCCTCTTCCTGTCATGCGAGTAGAATGCAGAGCGGAGGTGGAGAACAAAGTTGGGCAAAGTTCTCAAATCGATCCGTGTGCGCGGACGGCTGAGGTAATTCATTAATTAAGTCATTAATTAAGTAATTAATTAATTAATTAATTAATTAATTAATTAATTAAGTAATTAATTAATTAATACGTTGGGGCTGACATTATCAGCAGGAACATGCACAATGTGCTCTCATCCCAGTGTGTGTGATAGACGTCAACTTGAATAGAAACACGTGTGTGCTGTAATAAAGTTTAACTGCAGAGCGCTGTTCCTTTATCATCCAATGGATTAATAATAAATAATCTTGCGTTTTCACACATTCACAGTGTCAGCAGCTTCCTGCCTGAGTTCTCTCATTCCTGCCTTTTCTGTAACAACAGAATTATGGATTTTAATTATTCATCATTTTAAATTTCAACAACCTGGTCGGCGCCAAGTTATGAAGTGGATCAGATCTGAGTGAGTATAAAAGCTCTGCCTCCTGCTGTGCGCTGCACTAATTCACTGTTGCTCTTTGCTGTCATCATGGATTTATAGTCACTATATTTGTTTAAGCTGTTCCTCCATTCACTGTAGAGATGCTCAGTCTGCTAGTTCTCTCCATTGATTGGTCAGACGCTGCAGTCTCCGCCCCTTTCATGTGCACGCACACGTAGTGAGGCTGTAATCACTTGGTTTAAATTAGCGTGTGGTGGTGGTCTACAGTCGTAAGACAGCTCCTGTCTGACGGGGAATGTTTGGTTAGTTGAAGCCAGCTAACAGAGATTAATCCAATCTAGATTTGTAACATAGGCCCTGTGTGTGAGAGATACTTATCTTATTTTAGTTTAATCAGTTTAAGCAGGATTTAAACGTACTTTATATACAGATTTAACCTGTACACAATGGTGGTAATAGTTTAAAGATAAAGTCTGGTCTGTAAAGGAGTGAGGCTGGATTTATTGCATTCAGACGGGAGTTAAAGTAACTTATCACATTTAATGAAATTTGTTTGATTTTTTTTTAAAGGTACTTGTACTTTATGTGTCATTGTATGTGTGTGTTTTGCTCTTTGGTCTACTAACGTGCCTTAACCTAATACTGCAAATAAAAGAAGTTCATTATTGAGTTGTTGTAAACTGTGTTATAATACATATTAATGCAATACTATCTTTCTCATTTCATCAGAAAACAGCAAACAATGACAAGCTTCATCATGACACACATCCTGTAACCACAGAGAGCAGCTGTGACTGAGAACATCCTTTACATGATTGTTAGTGACATGAGACGTGTGTTAGCTAAATATTAAAACTTTATGACTAATTTGTGACAGAAATGTCTTAGGAGTCAGCTGCGTTTCCATTATCCCTAGAAATGCGCAAAATATAAATAGTTCAATATAAACTGGTAATGGAATTTCAAAAAAACATTCATATATCGCCAAAAAGTTTTAACGCTTTCATGAGGAGGTTTGTCAAGCGTTTCAATATTGAAATGTATCGCAAAAGCTCAATGGACACACTTTTTCTGCAATTACAAGTCACAGGACATGACGTACCTGGTCATATGACCACTTCTCTCTGAGAAAACATTGGAGCAGTACGTGTGGACAGAACAGGAGGCCGAGACATTTCTTAGCATTATACTTGTGTATAAGGAGGTTTGGAACGTCTATCCTGCAGAGAAGTCTCGCGGGATGAAATTTCAGGGAAGTTACAAGGCTCCAAAACTTTCAATGGAAACACGTTTAAAGTGCAATTATACTTTGTCAAAGTTTCAGAAATATCACTTTTATTTTGCAAAAAAACTGTTATAGAAACACACCTAATGAAATTAACTTTTAGCCTCAACCAAATGTAATATCCCTTTATATGTGGGCGTCACCATTTTGAAGATTTCAACCAATTAGTGTTCATATATGATGTTGGGACGTATTTCCGCTCCCTTAGAGAGTCTATTGGTCACAGATGGCCTTTGGTCTAATTACTTGCAGCTACTAAGATAAATGCACAAAATGACTCCAAAAACAAACAAAATACACTAAACAACAGCAAATGTACACAAAAAAAACATAGAAAATGACATAATAATATACAAACAGACAACATAATTACGAGGATTGGGCAACGAGAACCGGTTCCTAATGTCCGGTTCCGGAACCGTTACAAAGATGTATGCATTTTGATTCTTTTTTTTGATTCCTAACTGCCCGCACAAGTTTGTTTCCGCGGCTTACTCTGTTTGTTTACGTGAGGTTTGTATAAGGTGCGTTCAAAACTCGACTGTAGTTTGTGTGTGTGTGCGAGAGTGTGTGTGTGTGTTTGGGTACGGTTACAGTTTGAACCGCGGAGCGGAAGTATGGCAAGCCCTTTTAACATTTAATAAGTCTGGCGGACATGTAGCAATTTAGTTTTCACTAGTGGAAATTACATTTGAACATGTTCAAATGTAATTTTGACATGTTGAAATGTTAATTCAAGATATCTGTAAAGCCATTTTCACACGTAACAAATATATTTCAACATGTCAAAATGTCATTTCGACATGTAGAAACTGAATTGCAGATATCTGCAATTCAATTGTTACATGTAAAAATGTAATTGCAGATATCAAGAATTCAATTTCGCCATGTTGTAATTCAATTGCAGATATCTGTAATACAATTGTTACACGTAACAATTGAATTGTAGATATCATGAATTAGAATTGCCACATGTCAAAATTGAATTGCAGATATCTGCAATTACATTTTTACATGTAACAATTGAATTTCAGATATCTGCAATTGAATTTCAGATATCTTATTAAATGTTAAAAGGGCTTGCCATAGCGGAAGGAAGATATGGACTTATCACCGCTAAAAAGCCCAGTAAAACTCTGGAAAACAATCACCAGGAATAAATAGTTGCTCCCTGGTAAAGATAGTAGCGCTAACAACTGGTGATATTACAGCCTGTACATGCAGTACTGGGAAGCATTTACTCTACCTATTGCCTGCCGTCCGGTGAAGCCTGTTCCGTTTCCGAGGTCCGTGTGTGTTTAATAACTTTGTGTGTGTCCGCATGTTTATGCCTCTGTCCATGCACTCTTTTCATTATATCCATGTCTTTTAAGGCTCTTCTATTCTCGACTAGAGTCCAGACCACCGCCATCTTGGATTATGTCGTCACCAGCGCATCATCGGTGCAAGCCGCACAAGCGCAGAACGACCAAAATTAAGTTCATCTTTCTGAACTAGAATTGTTGATTGATTTGTCACATGACTGCTCCAGGGTGAGTTCGTTTTATTTTGTTTCACATCTGCAGCTTTAGACTGCTGCCAACTTGTTTGTAGTGTTATTTCAGCAAGTTTCACTTTTACAGTTACAGTTGGGGACCTTTGTAATTGAATACCTTAGTTACATTACAGCAACCATTTTAAACTGTATCAACTAAGTGAATTAATAAAAATGACCTGTGTAGAGGCATTTGATGAATGAAAAAAATTGTCCTGTGAAATCTGTGACCTGTACAACTCAAAGAATCGGAATCGAGAATTGTTTAGAACAGGAATCAAAATTGAAAAAATCGAGAATTGGAATTGGAATCAGAATCGTTGAAATCCAAACGATGCCCAACCGTAAAAATTATCACCAAAATACCATAAATATATACAAAATTACAACAAAAACACAGAAAATGACTACAAAAAAAACCACAAACTCTTTGTTTCCTGTATTAATGGTCATTTGGTTCATTGTTCTAAATGCTGACTTGAATGTTGATCATGTGACTCTCAGATCAGATGCCCATCTCTGAATGTGTCCACGGGGTCTCCTTTAGCTTCTAGCTTAGCCATACTTCCACAGATCAGACATAGTGTTTCTGGCAGTAGATTGGAGCTTTGAGCTCACATTTAACTACTACCATTCTCGTGAGTTATACTGAGAACGCCTCCATGTGAAGACACTCATTGTACATCATACAACTACATTACAGCTGGCCAGAAATAAATTCATTTACAGGAAAATCAAGCATTACAGTTACAGTAACTGATTTACTTTCTTTAAAACTAATGTGTTAGAGTAGGGGTGTCAAACTCATTTTAGTTCAGGGGTCAAATATGGAGCCGTGGGCCAGATAGAGGCGGGAAAACAAGCAATTTTATCATTCATGCCCCCTAGTTTTCACTTCCACGTATAATAGTCTTTAAAGTATGTAAGGCACCGACAACATCCAAGTGACAGATATCAGTCTCTAAAGTGACTGAGTGCACCACACTGATACACTCTTGATAGACACCACTACGTATTTAAATGCGATGAAAAGTCAGACATAGTGCATCATTGTGTATTCATGTTGAACATGTGAGCTAAGCTAAGCTAAGTGCAGATGTAACACATTTCCAAAGTGAAGAGACAGCACTTCAGCTCATTTACATTCCACATAAGATGTTCCTCTCTCGTGTGACTTGTTTCTGATGAGTGTGTGTGTGTGTGTGTGTGTGTGTGTGTGTGTGCGCTCCCAAACATACGCACAATCTGCTGAGTCGTTGTGTCTGTTACCTGCAGCTGGCGTTGGCCTGCCTTGCCATCAGTCCCAGCAGCATATGTTAGCAGGTGTTCTCTCCATGCCAACGCAATCCTTCATCAAGGTAACCCGACTGCAGACAAATTAATTAGGAGACCATCAAGTCGGGACCCAGCAGTGGAAGGTGTGGCGTATCAAAGCAAGCAGCCAGATTTTTGGCTTGTGTCCCCATCTTTGATTGTCTCATCATCTCCAGAGGAGCTAAAAACACATCCTGTCCTCATCCACGTTGTTTCCTTAGTTTGTAACCAAGTGTGAATACTCAAATATGTTTTTACCTGTTTAAGACAGAAGTGGGTGTCTAGTAGCCCGTGGGCCACATGCAGCGTTCGGTCTAAAAAACAAACACGAAAGAACACTAAAAAAACTCTATATCAGAAATATACGCAAAATGATTCCAATAGACACAAAATGACAAAAAAAATACACACAAATCCAACACATTCTCACTCCCAACTCGTCACAAATCAATGTTCGAGAGGGCCCGTGGAAACAATTGTTTTTATGACATTTCTAGTGAGAAATTTGCCCATAACTTATGATTAGGGTTATGGTTAGGGTTAGATTTAGGTTTAGGATTAGATGTCTTATTTTGAAAAGCTGCACCAAGGGTCATTCCGGAACGTCGATATGTGACGAGTTGGGAGTGAGACTTGGTTGACAAATCACTTCAAAATCACAAAGTGACCCAAACACAAACACACAAAACCAAAATTCATAGAATGACAACAAAAACAACAAAAATACCAAAAGTTACTAAAAAACACTGAAAATACACAAAATGACAACAGTTACCCAAAATGACGCCAAAACACACATAATAACAGGAATGAACCAAAATATTCCTAAAACACAAAACAATAACAAACCAACACAAACTGATTAAAAGTATTCACAGCTCACTGCAGGGCCGGTTGTAGGCAGACATATGAAGGGGCAGTCAGAAATGTTAAGGGGGCATCATGTTTACACAGCACTTTGTTTCCTAGTAACAGTGTTTTCTTCATTTATTTGGGTTGTTAGCTATGTGTCCAACCCCAACCTAAAGAAGTGGATTGTACTTAGTCAGGCCTCTACTTCTTCAGACCTGGCCAACTTGGGTGTCTCACCTGAAGACTAACCTCCTGCTGATATAGCTCTAAAGGTCACTGAGGCGCACAAACACCCCTGACCACAAATATAGGTGGCAATCCCTCAAGGGGGAAACTGAAAAATAAAAACAGAATAAATAAAATATTCTTCATTCAGATTTTATCAACCAACAACATAACGTATCTTCGCTGGATGATTTCGATTTTGGTTTTGTGCTAAGTTCTCCCGCAGGGAGGGGCTGTGCGGTCCTCTGGGGTTTTGGTGAAACTGAGTCGGAGTGAATTTCAACAGTAGTGGCTGTTTCAGTCTCCCTAAATGGTGACCAATCCCCTGTTGGCTGTCACGGTTGCCATGGTAACCATTGAGTATGGTCTGGTGCCAACAGGGGGTGAAATGGGGGCCGCAGGGGGCTTCGTGCTCAGAGGTGGGCCCTGGCCACCTCTGCTACGGCCCTGAAGTCAGCTGAAATGTGCACCTCAGCCCTGGTGGTGATGGTGGGACATGGTTGGGCTGTGGGGGGGGGGTCTCTGTTGGTGATGAGAACCTGTCTCCCCATCTTTTACCTCCTCCCCCTGCTCATTCACATCTTCTCCACAAGATAGCATGAGAGCTTCCCCCTGCTCCAGAGTCTCATCCTGTAAACACATCCCACTGCTGCATATCTGCTGTGTCATGGCAACAAAGCTGATAAGTTTCCATTTTAGTCAATGTGTCAGGTTCCAGGGCATGCGTATGCAGTCCGTCACGACTGCTTAATGACTCCGTCAGTCCGGAGCCCACCGCAAAAGATCCACAGACCTATTTTTGACGGACGTCGGAGCAACAACGCAAAAATTCAACAATGATAAGCTCATGTGGGACAGGAAGTGGTGCACAGACTCAGATTGTATATGAAAAGGCTTAAGGGGCTGCAACATAAAAGATGCCATAACAGAAATAAAAGTTTTTAAATCATTTATTTACAAAAGTTCTTAAAAGTAGCAACATAAACAAAAATAAGTAAGTAAGTAGTTTATTTATAAAGCGCTTTTTGCAGATAAAATCACAAAGTGCTGTACAGAGTTGTGGTAAAAGTACAAGTGCAACACAATAGAATAATAAAACAAGAGTGCACAAATATCATAAGAACAGCAACATTAAAGGACAAATAAAAATTAAAATCCAGTTAACTAAAAGCTTTTCTGTAAAGTGTAGTCTTCAGCAGTTTTTTTAAAAGTGTCCACACAGTTGAGCTCCCTGAGAGACTGGTGCAGGTTATTCCAGAGTCTGGGAGCTACAGCCTGGAACGCCAGGTCTCCTCTGGTCTTAAATTTAGTTTTTGGGGTCTTTAGGAGACCCTGACCTGAACGCCCTGATGAGTAGGGGCACAACAAGTCTGAGATATATTTAGGGGCCTGACCATGTAATGCTCGGAACGTGAGAACTAATATTTTATATTCTATGCGAAACTTGACTGGAAGCCAGTGCAGAGTAGCAAGAATGGGGGTAATATGGGATGTTCTAGAAGCACCAGTTAAAAGTCTGGCAGCAGCGTTCTGAACGATCTGGAGACTGTTTAGGGTCAACTTATTAAAACAAGTAAAAACAGAATTACAGTAGTCAAAACGAGATGATATAAATGCGTGTATGACCAGTTCCAGATCTGATTTTGATAAAAGATGCCTCACTTTAGAGATATTTCTCAGGTGGTAAAAACAGTTTTTAGTCAATTGACGACAATGTCCCTCCAAAGACATGGACTGATCAAAAACAACCCCAAGTAACTCAAAGAAACAAATTGGACTGGAGACCCCAGCCAAACTAACAAAAGTAGGGAGGACACAGGGCGAATCCTGTACAGAGCCATCGCACCCAGCATCCACCCTCTAACTTACACAAAGTTACAAAACACTAAATCTATAGAAACACAAAAACAAGACTATCAGAAATCTCCAGTCCAAACTAAAATACCAAACTTACAAACTCTCCCACATGTCTGCTGCGGGTCAAATGTTGTGCCTCTTCTCTCCTGGTTCTCTCAGCACTTTTATACAGCTCCTCCTCCCTCTCCACCTGATTACTGATTTCAATCAGGTGTGTTAGGTGAAAGGGAGGAAGGGCCTGCTGAGAGGCTAGGAGGCACCAGCCATAACACCTACACAGAATAAAACAACCAGTTTTTTTTCAAAATAAAATACTCTGTGTTCGAGGCGGATCCTATTTCCATTAATTTCTCAACCCTCTTGCCCTTTTTCAGGGTGGTGGGGGTCTGCTGGTGCCTATCTCTAGCTTTTTTTGGGCGCTAGGCGGGGCTACACCCTGGACAGAGTGGCAGTGGATCGTACTTTGCATGTAAATATTGACCTTATCTATGGCTGAATAATCATAATCTCCATAAAAACGCAAGATCTACAGGGCAGGACCGAGTGGATTTCCTTCTGCTCCTCTCCAAGTACACAATCAACTGTTTGAATAAAGGAGATCTCCTGAGTCTTTGCCTGATCATTGGAAATCCGGTGGAACTGTAGAGCAGAAAACGTCGCTCCATTTGTCATTCGTTTAAGTTGTCAACAGTATATATGTGCTGGGAGGTGATCCAAAGTGTGTTTGCCCTGATCACCTCTAACACTCTTCCTCTTCTCTCCTCCTCTTCCTCAGGGCTCTGTCTGCTGCGTCGGACGTTTTCACGGTGTTTCATTAAGACTAGAGATGCGTGTAAAGCGTACAGTTTGAAAGACATCTCGTTGAACAAAGGCCGACTCTTAATGAGGCCTGATTTGGGACTAAGAAGATGAAATCAATCCAACCTGTTAAAAAAATAAAGCTGAGGATGATGTCTAAGATGTAGATTTCAGAGAAGAGCACGTGCTTCTCTTTGATACGGACCCCTGCTCTTTTCTTAAATATCACTCTCAGCTAAGTGTGCCATTAATCTGCGAGGACTGAGAATCATCCTTTATCTGTTTGGAAGGCAAATACATCTTGGTATGGATTTGAGGACTCAATGGCGAGCTCATCACCATTCACGGGGATGTGGCGCTCTGTTTGTCGGCTTTTAGCTAAATGGATCCCAGCGCCGTCCCCTAGACACCGCTGACCTTCAGTCATTTAACAGGCGGTGTAATAGCAACATGATATCAACACCTGAACAAAGCTGTCGTCTATTCAACAGCACGTCATCGGGAAGGTCGGTCCTCTGAACACCACCGACCGCCGTCCCTTTTGCCTTCCAGTCAGAGCAGCCGCACATCAGCCACTTCAAAAGACGCGGGCTTCAAACGCTGTCTTTTTCCAGAGTGACAAACGTAGCTTGTAGCCACGACTACAGCAGCTGCCGAACGTAAAGGATGAAACGTACACAAAATCATGCCTGTGCTGCGTTGGTGTCAAAGAGAACAAGAGAGGGATAGAAGGAAGGAAGGAAGGAGCAAACGACAGGAGCCCAAACAGGCTTGGTTTTAATTACTGGTGCAGAGGAGGCGGAGAGAGGCAGAGATTTTTTTGCTCGTTAGACCATCGCTTTGGATCAAAAGCTATATTTACATATCAGATTAAACTGCTCTCATGAACGCTGAGATCTGAGCCGGTAAGGCACAGCTAACGAGAGGACACCATCTTTCTTCTCTCATGTAAAAAAGAAAAAGGGGAGGGGGAACACTTGCAAAACAACTCATTTTTACATATTTGAAGCAGCGGCGTGCAAAGATTAAAGATCCTTAGAGCCGGGACTTTCACAAACAGCCACAGAATCCCCAAAACACATGATTTTCCATCTCTTTGGAAGACACAACACGGACCCAAACCTTTTTCCAAGCGGCCAATTAAGGACCCGGCAGGTCAAAGTGCATCATGGGAAGTGGTCGGAGTTTTAGCAGCAGCACAAATACACTGTCAGAAGCGACTCCCCCCTCCTTTCATCCCGTCTTTCTTCTGCAGCCTTTCTTCTTCGCTTCTGTGGAAGGAGAAGAGCTCGATTTGTGGCTCAAGGGATCCAAGCAACCGCTCGTCATTATTCCCTTTCAGACGCCAGCTTCTTTGCACACCCCCACCACCAGAAGGCCTCGCTGCCCCCTGCGTAGAGCGCAGCACCGGAGGCAGCAGTCGGGTGAGGGACAAAGACGTCCAAGGGCTGCGACACTGCTTTTCCTCCCATAGTAAAACATTCACATGTAGGGACTCCCATTTAAAACTTTCCTCCACAGAATTTCCTCAGTTCTGTTTCAGAATTCACACTTTTCTAGGGGTGTAACAAAGATGTCAACTCACAATATGATACGACATACGATATAGAGCTCATGATACAGAATACTCACAATACAATATAAAAATTAAGAGTAAAAATGACTACAAACGTTGGAGTATGTGGGAATGTTTAGCCTCTCAAAGAATGAAAAGAATGTACTAATCTAACAGTTTTTTTTTAATTTTATCATTATTTCTCATTTCACAAAAATAAAAGTTGGTGAAGCATTTATGATTTTATACGTTTTCTTTTATTAGCTCCTCTTTCAGTACTGCACCAACTTGGCCTGTGTGTGATTCAAATATGGGAGCAAGTAGCTTTTTATTTTCTGTTACTGTAACTGTTATGTAGCTTTAACCAGCATGTCTGTAGTTATCCATGGAGTGTTTTACTCACGAGGACCAGGTACAATCTTGATAAAGTGAAGAGGATCTCTGTGAAATGTGCTGCTGTGTAGAGATCCGTGTGTGAACACAGGGGGATGCACGTCCATGTGACACACAAATTACACAAATCCTAGAGCGATTAAAACACTCTAGGATAGTCCGCCTTGTTTGGGCAATGTGAACATGCAAACAAAGTCTAGAGCGGATCAAACAGGCAAATTCTAGAGTGATTGTTTGGTCTTGGAGCATTTCCAATGGAAACCTAGAGCAACTACAATCTCTCAGGGCTTTAAATTAACTTTTTAGGTCACCAGTCAGCATGGCGAGTAGAGTCGTAAAGTTACCAGCCAAACAGATTTTCCACCAGCCAATTTTTTTTCCAGTAAAAATAAACTACATTATGAGTGCCACAGAACAGGTTTAGGCATTCATGTTTCTTTAAATAGTTTTTATTGATAATTGATTGCAGAAATACATTAAAATGGTAAAAAAAAATATAAACATTTAATTTAAAAACAATGTTGTAACAATGCCTAAAAGCTGATATATGGAACTTTGGGTGTCAGAGAAGTGAAGCTTTTTTTTTTTATAGTATATTCTCATAACTTAATAAACAAATCTAATCAGTTCTAAGAATTTCATGTACTGTAAAGAAAAATGTTTTACTAATATAATATATCTCCAAATGTTTGTTTGTTTTTTCCTAACTAATTTTACAGCTTAATTTCAGCTCCTATTGTTTGTTTTGCGCCGTTCCGTTTGTCTTCTCTGATACCAAATCATAACAATCAAAGTAAGTGCATAGCCAATTGTTGTATGACACGTCACAACATAGTGTTCATGGGAAATGTAGGATTAGTACAACCAGCAGTGTTGCCAGATACATATTATGTTTTAAAATCCAAACACGCACACAAAAACCCTCAAATTTCTTGGCGGAAAACAACCCAATCTGGCAACAATGTGGTATTTGTTAGGGTTAGGGTTAGGTTTAGGGTTACGTTTAGGTTATAACCCATTATCGCAATAATTTTTAGGGTTAGTGTTAAGGTGAGTGTTAGGTTTAAGTTTAGGGTAAGGTTTAGTCTTAGTCACGCAACCTAAACTGACCAATGACTAACCTTTCACGTGATCTAAACTGACCAAATAGGGGCACTGCGTACGGATAGAATGTTGGTATATTGATACGGCAACCGTACGGATAGCCACTGCCTTAATTTAAAGCCCTGGGATCTCTGTGAACACAACCGCTCTCAGGGTTGCTTGAAATAAGAAGTTTCTGTGCACCCTCAAGCATTTGCTTTGACCCATAGATGAGAGACTTTTCTTCAGGTTTCTGTTTCTCTGCCTAGAGAAGTCTTTACTCCAGTAACGTCACCCTCAACCGGTTAGCTCATGTAACTGCACCAGAGGCTGTTTGGAGCTCATCAGAAGTTCCAATCTGAAGGTAAACCGAGCCAAACCAAGGTGATCAAATGATCAGCTGTCCTCTGCCCATTTGGGCCGAGTCCACGACTCAACCGGCGTAAAAGCACCCTGAGAGTGTATGTTTCACTTCTTTCACTCCATGCTTGGTTTCAACCTCTGCTTAGAAGAAGCTTTAGAGCTCAGATGTGTTGAAATACGGCCGCTCCACGGACATGTTGGCCCGTTTCCAGACGAATGCGTACTGACAGCGGTGTTTGCTTGTTCGTTGTTTCAGCCTGATTGTTTTTTTGACGCATCACTACAAACAACCAACATATGTACAATGTACAATGTAAGCTGCTACGGGAAAAAAGGGGGTGAAATGTCATTGCGCTCCTTTGTGTTCCTGAAACTTTTTTACCTTGATTTTATTTTTAATTTTATATTGCCATTTTTTCGTGCCACAAAATTTCGTTTTTTTATTGTCTCTCCCTGTTTAGATGACTTTACTGCTTTTAAACCTCCGGCAATCGTATCAAATATGCTAAAGAGTGTTAGTCTTAAACTACTGCTTTTGGTTTTATATTTGTGTGCTTCAGATTTCTTATGAATGCAGGGAGAGTTATGCCGAAATCAAGCCAGATTATGTCACGAAAAATGTTATTGCTATATTTGCTAAACACTCAGCCACTCGTTTTACAGGAAACATATCAAGGAAATGTGTGAGATGGTTCCAAAACATGTAGTCAAGGGTTCGTGCCATAGAGATTTTTACATTTTATTTTCAGTGAAAAATCGCCAACCGGCAAATCAGCCTCAAGTTTTGCATGAAATCCTACACAGCTGTGAGATATACAGTTTCTTTGTTGTACACAATCCGGATGAAAAAGCTGGAAAATGTTATCTGACAAAAAGCTTGATTCGTGATGATCTTTCTAATCTTTCGGAGAATATATTCACTAAGGGCCCTATTCTCCAGTCTGGACTTTTACTCTTGTAAATGTCATTGAAATCCGTGAAAATGATAAAGTGCACTTTTAATTTGAAACGCCTTCGCTGATAAACAACATAACAGGTGATTTGATCAAATTATTGCAGTGTGAGGATCGGACACATTTTCTGTTTGAACCACAGTTAAAATCTATCTGTGGCTTTACGTTGGACATAGTATCACAATAGTTGGAGATCACTGTGACCAACGTGGACAGAAGTCTGACCTCTGCCAGAGGTTTATTTATCGAGCAGCAGGAGCCGAGGCGCAACTCAGGTGATCACAGCTGATCAGCTCCACAATGCAGCACATACCATCTCTGCAGAAAACGGAGTGGACAGCACGGGTAAAATATAATGAAATGGAACACATTTTGTCCCGTCTAGAACTGTTAAATGTGAACATATTGAACCCAGTGACAGTGTAACAGTGTGACAGTGTGGATAGAATATTTCTGGGAGTCTCTTCTGCAATATTATGAGTGTGTGTGGCTTATTTGTATAACTATGTCCAAATTTCTAGTGCAATATAATGTTTCACCTTATCGGGGAGCTGCACTTATTCCAGGTTTAGAAGCGAGTAAGAGGAAAATAATAATAATAATAATAATAATAATAATAATAATAATAATAATAATAATAATAATAATAATAAAAATAAAGCCAGATTTAAATGGGAACGCCCGCATTTCAGGGCCGCTTCACCCAGAGTGTGTAACTGGGACGGAGGCGCAGTGACTGACTTAAGTACAGGGGGAGAATAGCTCGCAGCCAAAAACAGCAACACTGCGTTGCTTTTTTGATTTTATGCGCATGGTAGAATAGAGCCCTAAATGCATTTCCAGCAGGTAGAAATATCGTCCCCGGTACATTGATCAAGGCCGAGGGTTGTCTCTGATCGTAAGGAAGAAGCGTTGATATGGTAGTTATAATTTAGCCAAATCTGGACTTTGGAGAGTTTTATCAACTATAGGATAGATTGGTGGACGGGCCACGTGGAGCATCATTTCTGATGCCAAGTTATTAAAAAAATATTCCACAATGCCACTCAGCTATGCAATCACTGACAAAACCCATGGCAACCCATCACCAGAAATGCCTCAAATGTAAAACCCATTCTTGTTTTGATGCTGTTCTTCCGAAGAAACACTGTTGGCTTTATGAATTAAATGAACAGATTATTTCTTGGATGTTTTAAGTAAGACTTGGCAATGTATTTTAGCTTTAAGCTAAATGGTACAGTGCAAATTGCAATATTTAACCTTAAAACTGTAATAGTTTCTGTAAAAACTACTCCTACTGTGAGTAGCGAGATTTCTAAACGCAGACATCAACAGGCAAAGGTAACTTTTAACACACACATAGTTCATTACAACTTATTTACAAATGTGTGAAGTTAAATCACAAATCTTGGCTTAATGCCAACTTTTGTACTTATTTTTAGGTGAAAATCTAAACTGAATTATTTTGTTTACCTTTTTTATTGCAACATTAGAAATGGAGCAGCATGCTTTGCAGGGTTGTAGTTTCAAACTGGTTCATTTATTTTCCCGTCGTGTTTAAAATGTATAAATGTATAATGTATCCTGCTGTTTTCTGTCTCACCATGAGTAACAATTGTATCACTAGCAGTGACATTCTAGTGAACTTTAACTTAAAACAGATGCCTGGTCATCCAGCACAACAACAATTAACGGTTATATATTTCAGTGCCTTTGCTTCACTGTATCTACACAAATATAAAACCTCAAACAAAGAAAATAATAGGGACATATTTCAGCAGTGCGGATGTTAAAAAATAAAGTAATGCACAACTTGAAATCAATTAGCAAAAAGTTGCTGCTTACTTCAACTGACTTTGTATTTATACTCAACTAACCCTAACAGCAAATAAAAAAAAAGTATTGTGGACAAGCCCCCATATTGTCATGGCCAGTCTTCCACTGAGGAGATTGCAAACCTTTCTGTATTTGTTGGAGAGCACAAACTCAGGTATGAGGCGTGTTGTAAGCAGTGTTGGTGATTTAATGTAGGCGTGTGGAACATGTGGGTGTGTGTGTGTGTGTGTCTGTCTGTGTGTATGTGTGCATGTGTGTGTGGTGTCAGTGAAGCAGAAGATTTGGGTGAGGTGCAACAGAGACAGATGCTTAGAATCATGGTGATTCATATTTGTAATCACATAACTCTCTCCTGGTGGACCAGTTACCATCGCACAGTGATAGCACCTAGCAAGGTCTCTGCCGAAGGAGGCTCAGTTTTGACTATCGCTACAAGCAACATACATAACACAGAGAACTGAGCAGCAGATTCAAAGAGGCACACACTCTGAAAGCTGGTTAACCTCCGAATACCAGACTGGTTTGTTACAACAAAACCCTTTGACATCTGACCTTTTGCTGGAGACGGAGTCAAGCTTTTGGGCTGCTGGTCAGATGCAGACAGAGGTGTTATGTCCACATCTGACCAGCAACCCAAAAGCTTGACTCCATCTCGTTCATCAAAACGGCCACAACAGTGATGATTTTGTTAAAATCCTTGACCAACTAAAGAGGCAAGAAAATTATTTCTTCCCCGAAACACAAGATATGCAATGAAAGTATGACATTTTAATTGCTAGAGTTTTACTATGTTGTCGTTTATCTTCATCAGAAATATAAAAAAATCCAAACTAAAAAATGCACAGGTTGGCAAATGTGAGGAAGGAAATGCGAGTTGATATTTGCCACTGAGGGCAAGAGTGAATTCAGCACCAATTGGAATAACAATGGAAGTGATTGGAGCTAACAACCTGGATCAGTAGGCCCAGGGATGGGTAACATATGTCACCCTGTTGTTGCACATCAGCAATGAAAACTAATAGCAGTAGTCTGAAATACTAGAGAGAGAGAGAATGAGAGAGACAAAGCCTGGGCAGCACCTTCACCTCCCACAAAGTCAGATACATCAGCAATGCTAATGCTGTGCCAACCATCTGAAAACACAACCATTTAGGCCTTAAAAGAGACACATAAACAAAAAAGGAAGGAGCAGATGAGAGCAATGGAAGAATGAAGGGAGGCCGGGCTTGAGGTGGGGGGGACGCAAAAGAGGAAGTCAATTATGCATTCTGAACCTGGCCGATACGGTCCTCAGGGATCTGCCTCCACACCTCAGGATCTGTAAATAATTGACAGATAATATTAATTGGCTTTGGATTAGTGAGCAAGCTCGGTATCACACATTAATATTTGATCAGAGGATGATAGGGACCCTGGCAGGGGATCCAAAGGGGCAGCTGAGGCTGTTTTGTTGATTAGTCCAGAGAAGGGAGGAGACGTAGAGGTAGCAGGAACACACATGCAAACACACACACACATACACACACACACACACACACACACACACACACAGTTGTGGTTTGATGCCCCCGTTCGCTCCAGGCTGCTTGATCCTCTCTTTGCCAGAAAACTGCCAGCTTCTTGCTTCGCCACAAAGAAGAAAAGTGCAGAGGAGGACTTCCGCGGCACCTTTGATTGCTTTTATTTGCGGTCGGCTCCTCAGCCGGATGTTTTCGGGTGGTTCACCCACAAACTCAGCCATGTATGGCCACCCGCTAGAAAGGGGATACGTGTGACTTCTCTACTATCCTAAAACAATCAGTACATTTGGCCAATCAGAGCACGGCTTCCAACACTCGATTGAGGCATACACTCACTAAACGAAACCAACGTTCATCAAAGGGAAAGATTCAGTTTTCATCCAAAAAGACCAAAATATGAAAGGAAAAAGCAACATTAGAATAATTTTACTTCGATGAGATCAGCAGTCGCGCGATACTGGAAAATATTGCAGTTTGAAATCAATGCATTACAATGGATGAATGGGTTTTTTCCCTTTCAAAATAAAAGCACTATTGTTTTCCCTGTGCAAATAAACAAGATCCTGTGAGATCAGGTCTGCAAAATAATTTGGGGTCCCGACCCATATAGTGAGAACACTCACACAAAATGAAAACATAAATAGATGATAAAAGCTGGTAAAACAGAACTTTAAGAGTAACAAAAACCCCAAAACATTTTTCCTGCTGAAAACTAATGTATTTTGTAAGAGGTAGTGCTGTTAATTGATCCTGGTCCAACTCTCAACATTTTAGTAGCATTTCATTTTGACGTACTTTAAGAGTATGTAAGTCATGTAAGACTGACTGCCCTCAATGGGTTGAGACCCGGATATTACAATTGAATTTTGCTATTGGTAGAGAACAAGACTTTATGACGTCATTGGACCATTGTGCTCACTGTTAGCTCCGCCATTTCAATAAAAAATAGCACCTGTGGACTCTGTAATCTGTGGTGAGTAGGTTGGGCTGAGAGAATTGCGAGATAGACCTATAATAAATTTTGAGAAGCTATTTAGCATGGCATAGATTGTTCGTTGGAGATTTTATAGACTGGGCGTGTCTTAACTGGTCCAGAAGCCCCACCCATAATCAAGGCATATTTTTTTTTTATTCTATCTATCTATCTATCTATCTATCTATCTATCTATCTATCTATCTATCTATCTATCCATGTTGTGTTTAAAAACACTAAATACGATGAAAATAACACAATTACTGCAAAAACAGAACTCAACCACAACCAACAGCTAAAATGAGTACAAACACACACAAACTACAACACCATCACAAAACAGCAGAAACAAATATTTCCAGAGAAAATACACCTTCAAAATGTGGGTATTTGGAATGAATATGAAACAGCCTCGGCACAGGCTAACTGTCAGAAAAAGCTTGAAACCTGAAAAACTTTATTATGTGCAAGAAAAAGGTTTGGAGTGAGTCGACCCTTACTTTTCTCAGTGTTTACCTAAAACCTATAAAGTGACAGAGCAGCACCACTGTATGTGTCACTTTAGCTAATGTGTTGGCTCTGCTGCGTTCATTAATCGTCCCTGATGTCATAGGTTTTTATGAAATTTCCAATCGATTAGTGGTGTTTTTTTAATAAGGATCGGTTCAGGAGATCCACTCAGTCGGAGATGGGCTTCCCGCTGCTGCCGCCGCGGTCCTCAGTGCGGGAGAAAACAAACAAGAAGGATTTACGCAGCAAAACAAGCTGGCAGACATGCACGCACAATTAAACTCATGCAGGATAATTAAAGTGTTAGTGGGAGCACGCAGCCAGAGTGTGACAACATAATGAAAGATTGAGGAGAGGAGAGACACCAGTCCCACTCCTCGGCCGCCGCCGCCCCTCCTTTCTCTCACAAAACAATGGCACCTCTCCCTTTCTGCTCGGCGCTCTCATCTACCATATGCTGCCATTTGTTTAGTCAAATCCCCTTAAAGCAGAGCAGATCCGCGGCTCGGAGGCAGAGCTTGGCTGCATCTCGCGTCCCTCTCCTCAGACACGGCGGCGGCTCGTATCCCTCACGGCCCGTGTGACTGGGCCGGCTCGAGTAGTCCCCCGGGAGCGGCTTTTTATTGCTTTTCCACATCATTTGTCTGGCGATTACAGCTAGCCTCCTTTGAATCAGGGGAATAATCACAATATTTCAATTTAAAGATAGCACCAGGGAGAAAGGGACGGGCTGGTTGGGCGTGAAGATGGCTGGTGCATCACGCTGCGAGGAAGGCCCTGACAGGAGCGCTCGTATATCATGCTGTGACACAAATGACTCACGAACATCATCAGGAGACCTCATTCAGCTCTGCAGCTACTCAAAGTGGGCATGATTTAGGGCCTGGTTCCCAACCAGAGGTACGCACACCCCTAAGAGTTCATGAGGGCAGTGCAGGGGCCACGTGGTAATAGTCATCAATCAACTTCATGGTAACCAAGGTTTCCACAAGCCAACAGAAGAAAAGGCCTAAACCAGAGGTTCCCAACTCAAGGGTTGGGACCCTAAAGTGAGACGTAGTCCTTCATTTGCTTTAGCAATAAAAAAAAAAAAAAAAAAAGAAAAGAATAGAATAGAGTCTTTTTTATTGTCATTGCACAAGTACAACAAAATTATATGCACCTCCCAACACCATTTATCTCCACTTCAAAAGATTCCAGCCTAACAGACCACAATCATCATAAAAACAACATAAGGTATGGTGAAAGTCTGTCGCAATAACAATTTAATCAGTATAAAAGTTAAGCTGCATGAGTATAAAAAGTTCATCACTATAGAAGTGCATGGGTATAAGATATTAAAAGAGAGACCAATTTAAAAAGAGAAGAAAACAAACAAAACAAGAAACAATCTTTTTCCCTTTATTTATGAGAATGGGATTTATTAATGCAGCAGTGCTGTTTATCGTTACTTCTGAAGAGGCAACAATTTATAATGTTTGTATTTTAAAACAGTGTTGCACAGTTGGTGAGACAGAGAAAACATGGGCAACTGGCAGCCACGGGGACTACAAGCGGCTCCCAAAGTGAACACATTCCAGAAAATGTGAAAAATTACAAAAGACAACTAAAATACAAAAATATAGTGTCAAAGAAAAATATGCAAATTTCACACAAAAAATTACACAAAATCACGACGTAAACACGCATTGATGAATAAATATACAAAATCGCACAAAACATGAAAAATGCACAAAATGAACCAAAAACAGAAAATGACTAAAAACACACAAAGCAATAACAAGAATACACATAATGACTGAACTGAATTTAAATATACAAAAAAACTACACAATTTCAAAAGATGACAATAAAGATACACAAAAAATTCCAAAAACGACAAATGCAATGACAAAAATACATAAAATTAGAACAAAATAAAACAAAAATGACAACATAAATACACAACATGACAAAGAATTATTCAAAACGACAACAAACATTTACAAAATTATTCCAGAAATGCACAAAACAACAACAAAAATACACAGAATGTAAGAAAAATATATAAAACGACAACGAAAATACACACAAAACAAAAATAGAAACACACATTATTCTAAATGCTAACAAGAATGTTGACATGAACGATTTCAGAATCATGTGACCCTGGATCAGACAGATATATTTTTGTGGCCCTGCTGTGATAAAAACGTCCCATCTTTGTTTTTTTTTTTTGTATTAAGCATATAATAACAGATAAAGTATCAGAGTAAAATAGTGTAGATTATTTTTAGTCATTCCTTGTGTTATCAGTGTGTGAGTGTCGGAGTGATTAAGCTCCTTCTGTTTCCTCTCAGGTGTTCCTGATCTTCTAATTTTCTTTGCTTACGAGTGTTTGGACCAAGTCTGGTTGTGGTTGTTACAGCCTCTCTTGTCAACTGTCAGTGTGTGACCCTATCCTTTGTGTGTGTGTGTGTGTGTGTGTATTTTATGAGTCTTTTTGTCTGTTGTCAAATTCCAAATTTTCAGACTCTACCCAAATGTTGTAATAGCTTATATTAATTACCGAAGTGATTACATTACAATGCTCTGTTGCATGTTGCTTACAGTTTGGAGTGTGTGCAAGCACATAAAATATATACAATGCATGTTTCATAGTCCTTCCAAACACCCTCATTTATAAGGCCTCTTGTATTTTTGTTGTAATTTTGTCTATCTTTGTTGTTTTTTCATATGTCTATAAAGAGATCAGTCTCCACATGTCTGGGTTAGCTTAGCACGTACCAATGCTGGCTGAGCAGGATTATTGGGTATTGGGGTAGGGCTATGATCAGATACTTGTTACTGCTAATGAAGAGAGAGTTCAGCGATGTTTGTTGATGTAACCATCACAAACAAAAGAGATGGACAATACAACAAGGCTTGGATTGATGCATGTCAACCATGTACACTATACTGATTTAAGCCCAAAGTTCTGTAAAAAAGCATTGGTGTCCCAATGCTAGCATCATTAAGCTCACCATTAGGCTCCTGATTGTCACTGTGTTACCAGAAAAACCCTCGTTTGGCCTCATTTGGTGTCTCAGTGTACCTGGGACAGGAAATGGCTGCTGAGGCTTTGATTTGTGCTTGGCAGACAGGTGTGCTCACCTCCAGGGAAAAACTAACAAATAATCCAAATCTCCACCAGCAGGGGAACTGATTAGATCCCTACACAGAATCTCCTCCTTGAAGGAAGCCCTCAACAGCACAGTCCTAAATTGGCATCTTGGTCTCCTCCTCATTTCCACCAGCACATTATTGTCTATATTAGTGGGAGATTCAGCCGTTTTCTCCAACGCTGAGACGGATAATGACCACATTCCCCTCCTGGTCCCACTCAGTGCCACCTTTTTTTTTTTAATAATGGAGGAATGTGTATCAAGCCTGTCCCGGCAACTCTGACAAATATCTTAGATAGAAGTTTGACCTTCTATTTGGTGAGAGAGGCTAGCATGAGACAAGACCATGTGAGACAAGAAAGGACAAGACAAAATCAGACAAGACAAGGAACGATAAGAAAGGACGAGATAAAACAAGACTGGGCTTGACCAGACCGGACGAGACAAAACAAGATGAGACAAGACAAGCCAAAACAAGATGGGATGAGAAAAGACTGGGCAAGATAAGATGAGACGAGACATGGCAAGACAAGATAGGACAAGGCAAGACGAGATAGAACAACACAAGGCTATGCAAGGCAAGTGCGTGAAAGGCCAAGATAAGATATGACGAGACTCAATTAGCCAATACAAGACTAGACAAAACAAGTAGGGATGAGAAAAGAATAGGCAAGATAAGATAAGACAAGACAAGATAGGACGAGAACAGACTAGGCAAGATAAGACAAGACGAGACTAGGCTAAACAAGATAGGACAATGCAAGACTAGGCAAGACAAGATAGGACGTGACAGGCCAAGATAAGATAGGACGAGACAGGATTGGCCAAGAAAAGACTAGAGAAGA
Organism: Gouania willdenowi; assembly: GCF_900634775.1. NCBI lineage: Eukaryota > Metazoa > Chordata > Actinopteri > Blenniiformes > Gobiesocidae > Gouania > Gouania willdenowi. The sequence goes on from NC_041052.1 coordinate 32,509,986, forward strand.
CTAGGCAAGACAATATGGGATGAGACAAGATAGGACGAGAAACAACTAGGGAAGATAAGATAAGACAAGACTAGGCGAGACAAAAGGGGACAAGGCAAGACGAGATAGGAAAATACAAGACTAGGCAAGACAAAATAGTATGTGACGTGCCAAGATAAGATAATACAAGACTAGATTAGCCAATATAAGGTTGGAAGAGACTAGGCAAGACAAGTAGGGACAGGGCAAGACGAGATAGGATGAGAAAAGACTAAGCAAGATAAGTTGGGACAAGACTAGGCAAGACGAGCAGGGACAATGTAAGACTAGGCAAGACAAGATAGCATGTGATGGGCAAAGATAAGACAGGACTAGACTAGATTAGCCAATACAAGGTTGGAGAAGACTAGGCAAGACAAGAAGGAACAAGACAAGAAAGGAAGAGACAAGACTAGGCAAGAAAAGATTGGAGAAGACTAGGCAAATCTAGATAAGATGAGACAAGATAAGACCAGACAACATAAGATTGGACGAGATAAGAGTAGACAAAACAATATAAGACAAGACCGGATAGGACAAGACAAGGTAAAATAAGATAGGACAAGTCAAGACGAGAAAGGGCGAGATAAGATGAAATTGTACTTTATATGATCTATCAAAGACTAACAAAAACATTCAACAAACCCAAATAGATTCAGTCACTTTTTTATATTTTCCCTTCAAAGTGTGAATCAATTCAGCACTGGAAGTAGAATAAGTTAATCCAACCTCATCTTTGTACATTGAACCTATAGTTTGATCTAGGATATTTGGTCGCATCCCATTCTGCATGGCACCCAACTCTGATATACGTATACACTGTGGATGTCAATCAACCCAAATTAAGTGGATTTATTTTCAAAGCACTTTTTATTCCAATGCATGCAGCTCAAAGTGCTTTATATTAAAACACAAGGCTTTGCCCTCCCATAATGTCACCTATGAGGCGTTTATGGACCCGGGCGAAGCTCTGCAAAAATCAAACCTTCTTGGTTGTGGAAGGAGTAATAGTTGAGCGTGTTTATGGTGCACGGTGTCACGTCTGTAGCTTAACAGTCATTTCTTTGGTCCTAATGCTGCCCTGGGGGGACATAAAGTGGTCAGTGGCTGCGACAAATTGGCCCGAAAGCAGCAAGTATGCGAGTGGAGCAGCTGAGGATCAGGATGTTCATCTGCACACGCGTTTGTCCTTCGGTCCACCTTTGACTTCTGTCTGTTCCCTCATCTGTTATTTTTATTTGGTTGTTGTTTTTTTTACATAAAGGGGTTTGCACTGAGACACAGCTATTGCACAGCAAACAAGGGAACTCAAACAAACTGAGCTGCATGCTGGAAAATTACAACGTAATGTTTTAAAACCTTTTATTATACACCCTGACTTCCTATAGCAGGCCTATTAGAGCGTTCCCTTCCGCCTGCTGGAATAGGCTATTTGGATCCAAGAGAAAAATACAGGAGTATCAACCATATTGTAGTACAGGGGACACAATCCACACAGTTGGATTTGAGGATAGTTTATGTATACGTATGTTTTACAAGTTTTTATATAGAGGAACTTTTCTAAAAATCCTATCCCCTTGACAATCAAACTGTATTTATTCTCTCTTCTATCCATGAGTGAGTGTCCTCTGTCTTCACTTCTGATCTGCACCAAAGTGTCAGTGTTTCTGAAACTGCCTATTCTGTGTTGCCAGATAATGCTGATGATTCCACCCAGAAAAATTCAATAAATTCATCAAAATGCACTTAAACCGCCTCGTTTGGCCACACAAAAACCCAACCTGGCAACGCATTTTTTACAGTGAACTTACTGTTTCTCCCGGTTAGTAATTCCAGCAAGTTTTTTTTGTCTTCTTTTTGAATATTATGTTAAGGTTTCTTTTATTCAGACATCTTTTTTCAGGAAATGGACTTAAAAGTTATCTGAATAAATAAAACATTAACATATTATTAAAAAAGAAGACAAAAGAACTAGCTGGAATTACGACTCGAAAGTCATCCAGGTGATCAGCAGATGCCTCTGAAGAAGACTGGTTGTTGACAGTCAAAATATGTTAGGAGAAACATAACTATTTGTGTAGCATACATGCTTTGTTTTACAGCAGTCTGACATTACACAATTGGCTAGGGCTGCTCTCACACAGTCGTGGACTCGGGGCCAAATGGGCAGAGGTCATCTGATAGTCCCATCACCTTGATTTGGTTTGCATTCACGTTCACAGAGCTGCTTGTTTCTGATGCTATAACTAAGATTGTACAGTGTGGATATGATTCTCAGCAGAAAGAAGAACAGGGTGAATGTAAAGCACATGAAGCAGGAATGGTTTAAGAATAACTAGTTTGATTTGGTCCGGACTGGATCCCGACGTGATAATCTGACTTTGGGATTTTATGACCAAACTTCACGGGACTCTCTTCAGGAACTTTCCCATCAGTGGCTAGTTTCCCCTCCGTCTGGTTCCCATCTCACTAAATGAACTGTGTGAGGGGTTAGCTGCAGAGGGATAAGCTCTTCTGGGTAAAACTCCATGAAATGGAGCAATGGGATTACCGGGTCTGTGCTCAAGTCTGCAGCAATCCTCTCTGAAAAAGATTGCCCTTATTCCTGTCTGCTTTTCATCTCTTTGTGCTGTCCCATAATCCCCTGCTTTGGATCTTGGGCCGTCTCGGGGGCGGGGCCGTAGAGGTGGTCTGTGGGTCTCACCTGTGTAGGGATGCCATGATCCAGTAAGAGAGGTGACAACTCAGGAAGTCCGGTCATGGATCGACCCAAGGGATAAGTTTGAGGACAGAGACAGGGGCCGTGTTGGAAATGTCACACTAACGTAGTACTCACATTAAGTATGAGTATGTAGTGCGTTCACATTAGATAGTATGAAAAGATTGAGTACATAAGAAATACCTGGATGTATACTATATGGGGACATTTTTAAGAGGGCATCTCTTCTTGTCTTCCAGTGGTTTTTTTTAACACTTCTGAAAATAGGGCTCTTATTTTGAAGTGAAATGGAAGTTTGGTCAGTAGCAAAAAAAGTTTTATGGATTAAATGACGATACGTAAGACTGGAATCACTCCATTGGTAAATAAATACAGCCATATGAAGGTACGCATAAGTTAATGACAATAGATCTGGTAGCTCTAGTCAATAGCTAGCATTAGCATAAGCAGATACACCCACAGTGTAGGACATAGCGTTAGCGCAGGTCATTCATCCCCACCGCTATGAGACTGTACAATAAAACAGTCTAGGGCATTGTACTCTCTGTAAATATGTGAATATATCTCCTTGCCCCCGCTTGTAAATATATTTTCTGCATATCTGTATCATATATTCTTTATATACCATGTTTTTCTATTTCGCTTATATTATTGTATTGTTCATTTTATCTATTGCACTATTTTTCAGGTGTCTTTCGGGTTTTCCTGTGTGTTGCCTTCTGTCTTTTTTTTACTGCACTTTTTTATTATTGAGCTGTCATGACAGTAAATTTCTCCACTACAGGATCAATAAAGAATACTCTACCCTACTTAGCTCTAGTCATTAGCTAACACTATCATTAGCAGATAATTAGCTCTAGTCACTATCTAGAACTAGCACTCACACTAATAGCTAATTAGCTTAAGTTATTAGCTAACACTGGCCATGCTGGAAATGTCGTACTAAGTTTGACGTCAAAATTAGTAGGTAGTATTCACATTAGATAGTTTGAAAAGATTGAGAATGAAAGAACTAGCCAGATGTATACTATATGGGGACATTTTTTAAGTGTGCACACTCGTCATACTCAACCGCCCCACGATGCATTGCGAGGAGATTATAAGGTGGTTGTTGCATCTGCTGGTGTGGATGGTGATGACAAAAAAGGTGGTGTAGAAGGAATCTTCGGGACAACTGAATTGCAAATATTATTTGTTCAAAAACCGGGTGTCAAAACCTGCTGAGAGCTGCTGACCAGATCATTGCAAACTACTTTGATACACTTCATGGTCCTGGGACTGGCTTTATGGGAAAAATCAAACATCCCCTTTTCAAAACAAAATTATTTCTTCTTGTCTTCTAATAGTTTTTTTTTTTTTTTTTTTACTCTTTTGTAAATAGGGCTCTTGTTTTGAAGTTAATCAGAAGTTCTTGTCAATAGTACTCCAAAAATCTCTAAAATCTCGGCATGAAATTTTTGGATTTTTATGGATCAAAAATTGATATTCTACTTGGTCACTTTCTCGCGTAAAATGCTTTCAGAACTTTCAAAGGTGGAGAATCAACTGAGATATTTAGCCTCAGTGTGATTCTAAGTTCAAAATGCATCTTGGGAAACTTGGAAGTATACTTCAGTTGGAATGGTCATCATCCTAATCATACTTAGATACTCTATAGTAGACAATATATACTCATTGATTTTGTAGTGTATAGTATACGATAGTGGGACATTTACACAGCCACAATGTTTACTCATAACATGATTTATTCATTCATTCTGAAAATCACAGGAAGTATTGCTAAATAAATTTGAAGCGAAACCACTTCACCCATTGACCTTGCTCAACCAGTGCCGTTCACCCAAAAATGAGGGACTGGTCATTACGTGCTAAGCTAACCCTGACATGAATGATTAAAAAAAACAAAACAAAACAATGACAAGAAAGTCACACAAAGACAAAAAAACAACGACAAAAGCAACAGTAAAAAAGAGATTCCTGTGGGAGGGAAAACTTATTCAACTCGGCTATTCCCTTAATCTTAAATAGCCCAGATTGTTGTTGTTTCATAATTTAGGGTTTTTTGATCATTGTGAAAAACTCTTTCAGTGCCAGCCATTTTCAAAATGTCTACCCCCTCAGTGCCAGCCATTTTCAAGCATTTTGACTGATTTTTAAAGACCCACAGAATATTTTGTACTATGACAATTAATTTAATTGAATTCTGACACCAGATTCTGAAAGATCTAATTTCATCATGAAAAAATAATTTTGTTTCTAGCTTCTTTTGTTTTTCTGTAATCCACAAATTAATAGAGGCAAGTTTCACACAAATTGTCAATTTGTGACAAAAAGCTGAGAAAAACGTCTTTTTCTGAAAAAAATCTATTAGTGACTTTGAAGCTATTTTTTGCTTTATTGACACCTCAACATTAGTTTCCTTCTATAAAACTACAAAAACATGGCAAAATTATTAATGTTTTGCTATTTGGGTCAGAGTTGAATGGATTTCTTACTGTATTTTGGCATTCCTCCAAGTCTCTCCCCCGTCATTCTCCCCACAACTTCCTCCTTCTCCCGGACATGCCGAGTCTCACCGCTTGCCTCAATTTTTGAACGTTTTCTTTCACCATCGCCACACTTTCAATAGTCCACTTAGTTCCACACATGCTCTGGTACTGTAAGTACTGTAATTTGATTTCCTGGATTACTTCCACATTGAATTTTATTTTTTAAGTGTAGGACTGCAGCCATCATTGAGAAGAATGTCGAGGACTATTGTAAATATAACATCCTCACTGCTGTTGGTGACATTACTCTACACAGTAATAACACATACACCTAATAATGATCTGTTTTAAATATAATGTGCAAAGTCTACTAGTCTATTCAACATACCATGTTACTATGTTACTGTATCATGGATGACTTGGTATGTAAGGAAACATTAGACAGTAGCTTAGCACTGTAGGTTATCTGTAACTAACTGCAGATTAAAAAGTAGATAAAGGTCAAATAGAGACATTTCTAACAGACTATTTTCCTTGTTGACTAGTCTATTACACAAGCTGCTCATCTTCCGACATAATTAGACTGAGTGACCAATGCAATTTGTTTTTTTTTTTTCATATTTACATTTGGGCTTCTGGGAAATGCATTGTGTTGCCATGTTGAAACAGAGAAGTAACGTTGTGTATTCCATTGATTATAACAATGTACTTGTAATCTGATTACTAATTATTTAAACTGTAACGGATTACTGTTACTCAGAATTTGTAATCTGATTACATACTGCTGTTACATGTAATCTGTTACTCCCCAACACTGAACCTGTAGCATTCAGATGACCTTGTTGTTCAAAAACAAAGCATATCTGCATTTTGATACATTACACAGTGAGTGAGTGAGTGAGTGAGTGAGTGAGTGAGTGGGTCACATGACCGTACTAGTTGAAACCCTGATCAAAGCGGAGCTTTGTGTCGCCTCAGGCAGCGACTTACAGCAACGCCGTCCTCTACCAGAAGAAGCTGTCAGGCACCAGGAGGCAACTCACGGTTTGTGTGTGTGTGTGTGTGTGTGTGTGTGTGTGTGTGTGTGCAGCAGAGGGAGGGATGCTGCTGTGATCCAGTCCTAGCCTTTGATCCCAAGGATGACCTGAGCCACCGGCTGGACTCTGGAAATGAAGACATGAGAGGCCTGTGGGAGCCAATCCATCACCATCATGGCTCAGTGGTACTCCTGCTTCTGCCACACAAACACACACACAAACACACACACACACACACACACACACACCCCCACACACACACACACACACACACACCCCCACACACACACACACACACACACACACACACACACACACACACACACACACACACACACACACACACACACACACACACACACACACACACACACACACACACACACACACACACACACACACACACACACACACACACACACACACACACACACCCTCTGTGGACCCTTAAAATGTGTGGTTGTTTGCTGCAGAAACCGTTAAATTTCCCATTGTATTGATGCAGAAATCTAGGAATTTCTGTGGCCCTTTAAACAAATACACAAAATTACAGAAAGATACACAAAATGACAACAAAAATTATAGGTCGACCGATATGGATTTTTTAAAGGCCAATGCCGATACCCACGTTTAAAAAAAAAAAAAAAAAATTCAGCCGATGGCCGATATCTAAAGCCAATTTTGGAAGCCGATATTTTAGGCCGATATGCTTTTTTTTTTTCTTCCAAAGAACATTGATTATGAAAGACAATTGAAACACTCATGATATAGATGTATATATTAGAAATTAAGTTAAATACACCAATAGAGTTCTTAACATTTATTGAACTTTAAATATACCCGTAAACAACCAAGCAAAACAAAAAGTACAGGATGGGTAAGTAGTCGGTTTTAGACTAAATACCTGTTTTAGGTATAACCACTCATGCCTTCCCGCTGTTCACAGCCACCACCACTATACCTAAGCTTCACACTTGTCACCATATGCACAACTACAACATCACATCTCACTCTCACTTTAAAATAATCAACTCTTCCCCACGATTTACATTTCCTACCTTGAGTCTCTCCTCCCTGTTCCTTTCCCCCTCACTTAGGTGTAACACTGGCCTCTATTTTTATATCCTCCCTATAAAAAGTGTTTCTTACCCTTCTTTAGGGAGGGCTGTGATGGTAAAAAAAAAATAATATATATATATACATATAAATATAAATCATTAAAAATATAATATACGAAAACATGAAACAAAAATAAAAGATGAAAAACAACAATAACATACACAAAATTACAGAAAGATGCACAAAAATACACTAGATGAAAAAAATAAATAAAAAATGACTCTTCTCAACTTCTCAAAACAAGTACAAAATACACAAAAAATGATAATACAAAAAACGTGAAAAAAAATTTAATACACAAAAACATTAAAAAAAAAAAAGATACAAAAGAAAATCAAAAATACACAAAATTACAGAGAGATACACAAAACAACATTAAAAAGACAAAATAAAAAAAAGATATGCAAAATTACTCTGAAAACACTCAAAATCACTACAGAATACACAAAACAAGTCTCAAAACCACAGAAAAACATAAGAAAAAAACTAAATAACAAAAATACACAAAGCATTTTTTATTTCCTGTATTATTGTTCACATTGGTCATTTCTGGCCCTTGTTGTGATAAAAGTTTCCTGTTCTAAGTGGCATTGGTTGCACATGTGTCGAGGAAATTGTTATACGTCTTGTACTTACTTAAAGATGCAAACAGATCAATTAAATTCTAACAAAAACAGATCACATACATGGGGAAGTGATTCATGTAGCAAATGTGTTTCATACACTCGTTCTTTACAACTCACTGCTGCCCAACATGAACACGGTTTTTTACACTTTTTTTTACGAGGTGTGCTTATTGGCTGAAAAAGGTTCCAATCATCAATCGGAGCCAACCAATCGGAGCCTGCATGGTAGACGGCCTCTAATTCAAATTGTATTCACCCAATAAAGTTTCCCTGCGTTCCTGTAAATTTCTGCTCCACCTTACTGCTCCATGTCTGCATATCAGTCCATTGACAGCCATTTTATGCACATTTTTTTTTGCTATAATAAGGTCTGATAACTGTCCAATAGCCTAGCAGAGTCAGACATGAGCAACCTCAATATGGTGGTTTGTATACTTCATGTTAGCTACCGTATTTTCAGAAATGGAACGTAAACATCCCAGTGAGAAGTCAAATCAAGTTTCTTTCCACAATTTTAAACAATAAAAGTTGCAACCTAAGCCCTGGAAAAGACAGTTATCGCTTCACGGAGCCTTGTCGTTTATATTTTTAGGTCACGGTTCCGAAAGTTCTTACAATTCCACATTTGGCTAAACCTGACACTCCTTAATGTAAGACTTGTGGATGGTAACACAATATTTACTCTTGGATGTCTCAACGTTAATTTTGTGCTCTCCTTATATATCTATCTGGGTTTTCCATCATCATAAGTAATAGGATGTTTAATCCCAGTTGAGAAAGTTTAGAGGATTTGAGTTAAAGGCACACCATGGACTTTGACAGTATCAATGCTCCGAGTGGTGCTTCCCTCTTGAAATAACGACCATGTAAGTTTGGAGAGACGGACCGTCTTTCACCAGGTCATGTGACCTGGAGAATGCCTAGAGAACGTTTCACTTTACGGTAGTCACGGGACCACAGGCTTGGATATATATATATATAGTTCCCACGTGACGTCACAACATACGGGCATTTCCCGACCCGGCGCCATTGCTGTGGGCAGCTGACACGAGTTAGCCTCTGTTTACAGCCAAAAGAGCACAATATGGTAGTTTCGTGTTGTGTTAATGGCGCACTAATCAACGTGATAGTTCAGTTAAACGTGGATTCTTTAGTACTTTAGTAAGGGAAGTCGGGAAGTCAGATCCGCAACTTCGGGATAAGGATTGGCTCTCAGGACTGGGGTGCGAAGCGGGGCTGGGCTCGCGCATTGGCTACAGTCTATGGGCTGGAGGAGCAGCTGCCACTATCGCCATCCTCTTCCCGCCGCTGAAGTCCTAGCGCTCGGCCTTCCTCGCCGCGTCAGTGGCGCTTCCCCCCTACTCTCTGGCTGTTGTCGGCCCCCTTCGCCTGGGGTCGGAGAGCATGGGCGACCCGGCGTGGGCAGGGTCGCTCGTCCGCCTCGACCCCGGCCGCCGCGCCGACCCTCTTCGAAGGGGGCCAACGACAGCCCATACTCCAGCCCATAGACTGTAGCAGCGGCGCGAGCCCTTAGAGCCAATCCCTATCTCGAAGTTATGGATCAACTACTGTCTGCACAATCAAAAAACGAAGGCTGGCCCGACTGACTGTTTGTTTTGAGTGCTGCGGCGCTTATGGCCACTAGGGGCGCTTGCGTGAAAGTTACCGATCTAGCGCCCCTAGTGGCCAAAAGTTACACAGTGTGCCTTTAACGCTTGAAAGTGGTGAAAACTAGATACCAAACACAACAGAAAATCCCAATAATGCAAGGATTGGCAACACAAAAATGTGTGCTAGTAGCAGTGTGCTAACTACCTCGGCGCCAGTCCATCACAGGGCACATTTTTTTGGAGTCATTTTGTACATTTTGTTTACATATTGTGTATCCATTGACTTTTTGTGTATGTTTGCTGTAATTGTGTGTGTTTTTGCTGTGCTTTTGTGAATTCTGGGGGTCGTTTTATACATTTATTTTGTTGTATTGTATTTTTGTTTTTGTTGTCCTTATGTGTGTTTTTTGGGCTTTGTTGTGCATTTCTCCTGTAATTTGTGTATTTTTGTTCTCTCTGTGTGTGTTTTGGCGTCATTTTGTTCATTTTTGTTGTATTTGTTTTCGGGGTTGCAAAAAATTGGACCGAGGGCCACATGTTGCCTCATGTAATTTGATTAATTTGTCGTTTAACACACACACACACACACGCACACGCACACACACGCACACACACAGGAATGTAAATCAGCCACAGAGGAGTGTGCTACGCGAGCAGCAGTGCTCACACAGGTTGTTTCTGTGATAACATGAATGAAATCAAGCCTGACTCGGTACGAGGAAGAAACTCCACAATGTGACAAATTAGAAGACATGCTGCCTTAGAAATGAAAAGAGGGAATTACGCCTCTCTTTCCAAAGGATGAGCATTTGAACGCTGGTGCTGGGAGTGCATGCTAAATCTCATTAGACAGAGCAATACCCAGAGCAAATTAAACCATTAGCCTCCGACATGTTTAAAGGAACTCTTTAAGATCACTTCCTATTAAGGCTTGCCAGTAAACAGGCCTTTGAAATGGATCCCTCAACTCCAAGCAGAGCCGCGCCGCAGACATCTGCCATACCCTGCCAGGCCCACGGTAAACTGCAGCGGAGCGCGCACATCGCTACACATAACGCTCCACATGCCTGGAATCAAACCCTGGGGATTCACAGCAAAGGCATAAAATCAGCAGCGACTGGTTGGAAAGTAAGGTTTGCATGTATTTTTGTGTTTCAGACTCACAAACACATGCAAATGCCTGCAACGGTGTCAGATTCTGGACACCAACAGAACATTTTCACAACATAGTGTTTTTTCATTTGGCCAAATGATGATCATGTGCTGAAGTTAGCAAATTCCAGAGTGGAAATAAGCACACACCATCTAAGGTTTACTGAGGTGTAAAAGCCAAAACACCATTTTTCAGATCCAGGCTGTCTTAAACCTTGGTGTAAAGACAGTGTTTCTCAAACTTTTTCAGACCAAGACAGACAAATATCTCATACCACTATGTTTACCATGCTCCAAAAAAACATTTTCTTAAATCTACCTTTAAAAGACAAAATATTATAAATAGATAACAAGTTGTTATTGTCCATAAGGTTTAAAAATTAATTTCTGTCTTTATAACAAATATTTAAGAACAATCTGATAACAGTGGTGACTCAGGTCAATGATCTTTATTATGCATTATAGCAATGGCCATGATGTTTTTTATATTCTGAATTAATTATTCTGAATCAAATATGTGATACAAATAATGGAAACAGTTTATTCGCTTTTATTCAGTTCTACTTTAGGTCTGGGGGTTGGGAAAGCTTCTGATTGGATGGGGGGCAAATGTGATGTTTTTACATGTCCTGGAAAAAAAACACAAAGCAAACATTTTCTTTTCCTCTACAACGTAGAAGACAACATAATACATATGTTCACTTTTATTTTGATTGTAGTTTTGAAGCAGCAGCTGGACAATAACATACTGTTTCACTTGGTCAGCTGAGGAGGAGGAGATAGAAGACGTACTTTGGCCAATCACAGCCAACGGTTACTGCAACAGCCGTTCAATTAAATTAAATTCAACTTTATTTATATAGCGCAAAACACAACAAAGTCATCTCAAAGCGCTGAAAAAAATATAAATTCAAAAGTAAGAAAAAAGAACCCAAAGAGATCCACATGAACAAGCATTTAGCGACAGTGGAAAGAAAAAACTCCCTCTTTTTATAGGAAGAAATCTCCGGTGGAACCAGGATCAGAGGTGGCAGCCATCTGCTTCGACTGGTCGAGGGTTAGTGAACAGAAGGGCAAACAAAATAGGATGGAAGGATAGTCCATCCAAGTGTTCCAGACTAGATGAGCCGTGAACCATTGATCAGTCTATCCTGTTCTACCTTCTACAGTATTTTGAGTTGAAGGAGACCTTTATGATGACCCGCACAACATTAGTGAAGCTCTGCGCCCTGGTGCAGAGCCACAGGAGCCCCTTCATCACCAGGCTGATCCCACCACGATGCTCCATAGAATGCCACAGGAAATCATTCCTGCCCGTGGCCATCAAACTTTACAATTCATCACTGTAACCACACTGTAATGACTTTGACTGTTGTATATATCTGTATTATATTTGTACATTTGTATATTTGTATTATTCATGATCTTATTTCATATATTTTCTATTGTAATGTGTACACTTGTATTTATTATTTATTAAATTTATAGTCTCTTACTTAAATATGTAAGTTTTTCTTTCTCCTTCTTTCTTTGCTTAAAGTTTATTCTTTTTATTTGTAATATTTTTTGAGCCTCTGTAATGCAAGTAATTTCCCCCTGGGATAAATAAAGTAATTCTGATTTTGGAGTCGAAAGGTTTAAGAAACACTTCATTTGAAAATATCATCTGAGTTTGAAAAAATATTTGCCCAACAAACTAATGGACCCTACTCGGGCGTACTCCGTGCACAACGGACTCCGCGTGGACTGTCCGCTCTCCTCAGAGCTTACAAACCCGGGCACACCGTCACTTAAAACCCTACATTTCCCACAATCCTTAGCACATCTCTGTTGTCCTTGTACTCCTGGGACGTGTTTTAAAGGTGTCGGTACTTTCATAGCTCATCTGCCAGTTTCTCCTCTAAGCTCGTGTTCATCTCTCCTGCTTAAATGTCGGTGTTACGTTTAATGCAGGTCGATAAAATGCCGAGCGGTGTTTTGTGTGACACCAACTACACAGAGAAGTTCGTGCGGTCATAAAATTTGAGCTTAGCATTTAATTGGCCAGTATGTTTGAGCCTTTAGGGGCCGCTTGAGGACCACTCTTTTTGCCTTGTTTTTGTAGATGCTAATGCTAGCTCAGCATTAGCAAAACATTGTGTTTTTTTCAACAAATTTCTGTTGTTTTTGACGTTCTACAAACTCATAAGAAAATATAGGCTAATGAGCTATCATGAGGCCAAACCTTAGCTGCAAGTGCTATTTAATAGGAAACAATGACAAAAGAAGTGTCAAGGACTGTATTTTATGTTTGTTTACAGCCCTTTGTAGTTCTCTTTTAGCTAAATTTCTTTTTCAGTAATTTGTGGTTTATTGTTTCTGTCAATACTACCATCCCATGGCGTTTTCCCCGTGCCTGCCTTTTTTTTTAGTTTTGTGGGTTTTTCAGTTTAGAATAAACAGACTATGTCAACTCCTGCCTGCCCTTATTTTCTGTCCTCTAACACACACCTTGCCCCTGTTTACCTGTCTGGTAACCACCGGCAACACTTTCTTAACATTGTGTTACTAAAATAGCTGTCTTCATTTGGCTAAATATTGTCAAGTTAAAGTTGGCAAAACCCAAAATAGAAATGAAGACACCCCCTGAAATTTACTGAGAGGAACCCAAGATGTGTAACATCTTTGTAAAAACCCAACTTTTCTTAGCATTAGCTTGCTAATGCAGAGCTGCCATGCAAGGCGCTAGTCAACCACTGGGAGCAACTTGGGGTTCAGTGTCTTGCCCAAGGACACTTCGACACATAGATTGGTATAGACCAGGATTGAACCCCCAACCTCTAAATCAGAGGACGGCCCCTCTAGCACCTGAGCCATGGAGGAAACAACTTTGGTGTTTTGATCCATCAGACAATGTCTTTATCTGTGCTATAGTAAAATGTTCGTTGTCATCTCCAGCAGCTTTAAGGTTGTATTACAATAATATACATTTGATTGCTTTTGTTGACAAAACTGTGTAAGTGATTTAGACCAACATGAGCTCAACATGGATGGACGAATGGATGGATGGATGGTTGGATGGAAACATCCGACGACCACACTCTGGGAGGCAGTAATCACAAACACATGGGCTTTAATGGCTGCTATTTCTGCTAAACGCACCAGATGACAAACTGTGATGGGAAATTCTTGATTTGGGTTTACGAGACATCACAGTTATGAGTAAGCTATCGTAAGAAAATATCCAATGGAAAGGAAGCAAGGAATTTAATGACTTTGGAGTTGATTCATTTGATTATTTATGTACACATTGCTTCCATTTAAACCATCCAGGCCATCCTTGAAGACTGGAGAGCGTATATAGCAACAATACACAGATATTACATGTATGAAAGTGGTTTAAAACATGTTCAAATACACAATGAAGGATATTATAGTGGCATTAGATAGAAAATAAATCAAATAACGTACATAAATCAAAAATATGAGTAAACCCGACAAAAAATAAAGCACTCGTGGAATGAGTCAACTAAAAAGAAAAAGATGTTGACAAAATGATTGATATGTAGAAGACTGAATAAACTGCCTATTATTTAACTGACCAACAGACCACCCATCCAACTAATTAACCAACCAGCTAACCAACTGACCAACTAACTAACTAACTAACCAACCAACCAACTAACTAATTAACCAACTGCCCGACCAACCAACTAACTAACTAACCAACCGACCGACCGGCTAACTAACCAAACAACTAACTGATCAACCAACCAACTAACTAACCAACCAACCAACTAACTAATTAACCAACTGCCCGACCAACCAACTAACTAACTAACTAACCAACCGACCGACCGACTAACTAACCAAACAACTAACTGATCAACCAACCAACTAACTAATTAACCAACCAACCAACTAACTAATTAACCAACTAACCAACCAGCCAACTAACTCACCAAACAACCAACCAACTAAATAACCAACCAACCAACCAACTAACTGACCAACCAATTAACTAATGAACTAACTGACCAATCAACCAACTAACTATTAACCGACCAACCTGACCAACTAACTATTTAGCCAATTGGCCGACCAATCGACAAATTAATTAACCAACTAATTGACCAACCAACTGACTGACCAACCAACCAATCAACTAATTGACCAACCAACCAACCGACTCACTGACCAACCAACTAACTGATAACTCAGGTTAGGATTACGACCTGTTGGTTAACATAATTTCCTCACAGCTGGTTTTCTGTGTCAATGATGTTACAGCTCACAGGGTTTGCATGTTCTCCCAGTGTGTGTGTGTTTAATTATCCAGAGGAGATGAACGTGTTAAATGCCATTAATGTAAAGGTAACCAAAGTCATCATCGATGATATGATTGATGTCTTAAATGATGATGATATGATTGACGATGTCATCATTGATGATGATGATGTGATGAACAGATGTCATGTTGGATGTGATTTAAAGAGGTGACAACAGTCGGAGGGTTCCTGGCATCTGCTGGCGTCCTTCACTTCCCTGAACTGTGACTCACTGTACTTTTCCTCTGCAGCGTGTCAGACTTCTCCACATGTGTGGAGAGTGGAGTTAATTCCTCGGTGAGCTCCCAGTTCTTGTGTGGTTTGGCTCCGGGGAGCGGCTCCATGTGTGGAGCACCTTTAATGGGCTGCAGGGGAGGAATAACACAGTGAGCGTAGGTTCTGCTGTGCAGGAGCTCCACGTCCCAATCACACGTTCACATTCCAGGCTCCAAAGTCCCTGTGAGAAGATTAACCACAGCTGAGTGTTAACTCCTTCTCCTCCACCACCTCTCAGGTGCTACACCTCCTCTGCTCCACTACAGACAAGTCCACAGGGAACCTGAGAGGACCTGTGTGCACTGATGGACAGCACAAGTCACTTTTTTTTATTACCTAACTCTGGACAACGCACAAACAAGGGTCTGCAACCCACAGTGGAGAACCTCTGCATGAAGTCTGCACATCCTTGGGAATCTTTATCGGTGCTGTTTTGTGTGTTTTTGGAGTCATTTTGTGTATTTATGTTGTGTTTTTCTTTTTCATTTTGTGTATTTTTGCAAATTATTTTGTATGTTTTTGGTGTAATCGTGTTTGTTTTTATTATAGTTTTGTGTGTTTATGTTGTCAATTTGTGTATTTTTGTTATTCTTTGGTAGTGTTTTGTGATTTTATGGGTTTTTGATACATTCTGTGTGTTTTGGACTTGTTTTGTGTAATCTTCATAGTTTTGTGGTTCTTTGTGATATTTTGTGTATGTTTGTTGTCTTTCTTATATATCTTGTATTTTTGTTGTGTTTGGGGTGATTTCGCAAATTTGATTGTTGTTTGGTGTTTTTGTAGATGTTTGGTGTTTTTTGTGTTACGTGTTGCTTTCAAACATGTTGTGTATCTTTCCAGGTGTGAGAGAGGGAAACCTGTAGCTAAATCTTTGTTTTACACAAATTATATACAGTAAAGGTGCTTCTACCTCTGAGACGGATGGAACTGCATACCAGAGAGCAGACCCACATGTTGGGTTAGCTTAGCATGTAGCAGGGGCAAAAGGTACAGATATTGCTCGCTGTGCCGCTATAAGACGGATGAGGATCAGAAAAGCAACACTTCCTGGTTGGATCAGTTGTGAAGACGGAGACGCAGCAACCTTTCACTTCCTGCCTGTGAGATGTTCACACTGGCATTGCTCACATGCACATGCTTAAAGCTCCATGTCTCTGGTCCAGCAGCTCAGAGTTAACCACTTCCTCTGTGGAGCCAATAAAACCTCACACACACACGTATGCCTCAACGTAACCATAGGCCTACAAGATGACATGAAAACCAATAAAATAACTGGGAAAAACACCACAAAATGACATAAAAAAATACACAAATTAAGTAAAAAATAACACAAAATTACTTATTAATTGACAGCAAATACACAAAATGCCAAAAACACACTTAACATTAAGAAAAACAAAAGAAATTGACAAACAAAATAACTCACAAAACAACAAAATTACATCAAAAATGTACTAAATGACAAGGGAAATACAAAACACAGGAGCCAATTCACTGTTTGATTAAATGGATATTGAAAACGTTTTTTAACGTCTCACTGTAGCTGATGTCCTCACTCTTAGAATGAACAGTAGTAGAAGAAGAATAAGCTTTAAGCTCAAGATCGCTCCCTACACAACTACATCACTTCCTTCCTTAAAAGACCAAAGACAGTACACACTTGTAAGATACACGTCCTGGAGATCAGACATGGGCCACAGGTTAATAAACAAAAACTTAAAATCCACACAAAATGACAAAAAAAAAAAAAAAAAAAAAAAAAAATGAAATGGCAAACAAAAATACACAAAATGATTTAATAGCTTAAAAAAAACACAAGATGAAAATAAGACTCAAAATTGCAGTAAAAAAAAATACATTGATAACTGCAAAAACATACAAAAAGACAACAGAAAATACACAAAATGACAAGAAATATGCACAAAAATGAATCAGAAATTGCAAAAAATGTGTAACGAATATAGCAAATAAACACGACAGGAAATACGGAGCAGCAATAAAATTCCACAAACACACACATACACAAAAACTAAGAAAATTATACAAAATAACAAAGGAAATGAATTGGTGTACACAATATGTCTACAAAAACACACACCAGGCCACAAAAACACACAAAATGACATCAAATATGCAAAAATTAATCATAAACTGTAACAAAAAACACTATGATGAATATGATTAATACAATGATAGGAAATTATATCGACTAGCAATAAAACTACACAAACTGACTCAGAAAAGACATTCAATGACAAATAAACTACACATAAAAAAAACTAAGAAAATTATACGGAATAACAAAATAAATATAAAGAATGATATGTATGTATGTATGTCAACAAAAAATACACAAAATAACTTCAAAATGATCAGTAAAATCATCCAAGAAATTAGTGTTTATTGACTTTTAGCCGCATCGTCCTTGGGATCCGATGCTCAGGCATCAAACATGTGGTCAAAGTCGCACTAATTGATGTCGGGGAGGGACAAAAACGACAGAATAACTTTGGACCCATGTGCTGGGGCGATGCACTTTGATGTTTCTTTTCATCAGGCTTCTTTTTGTCTCAGGAACAAAAAGCAGTTTTTTTTTTTCGCACAAAGGCACAAGCTCACATTGGTACTGTCTCCGTGAACAAACAGCAATCAGAAGCACGGGAACTATAAATAAAGCTGCAGGAGGAGAGGTCGGGATGTGGAGTCTGCTGTGATCACACCCTCCACACATTCAGAGGCTCTCGCCTAGTTAGAGGCAGAGCAAGCAGGATGGCAAGGGCTGCGCGTGCGTGGGTGCGAAGGGGAGTACGGGCGCCGCGAGCCTGGAAATAAAGGTCGAAATCCTTGACTGTGAAAAGTGTCATAGCGGGGGACATGTGCACAGCCTGTTTGCCTAATAACCTGGGCCTTGTACAAAATGTGAATGTGGAGTCCTCTAGAGCAGATAATTTGACACCCTGGTGCCAGGGGAGATGGGTGAGAATTGAAGCGAGTACACCTTGACAAAGGCTATTCTCCTGCTTTCACACAGCGCTGGCTGCCGCTGCGCAGGGTTAGCAGTGCCACGGCAAAAGGCACATTCATGCAATCTATCTGCGCTTTATGCTGCTGCGTCGTATCGTCCCACAGTGCATCGTGCGAGTCCCACGAATCATGCAACCACTTAGCAGAAGCAGCAGCTCTCGGCCCCTCCCATCACAAACATATAGAAAGTTTACATTCCAACTGATAAAAGACAAAAGGACTCCCATCATCCCCTACAATCGTTTTTATTTTACTCATTTATTCCCTTCATCTTATTTCACGCCTGGTCGAAACCTTTCAGAACAAAAGTTCTGGATATAAATTGTTTTAACATAAAATACAGTGTCAACGTATACAGTAGTCCCTCGTTTATCGCGGGGGTTACGTTCTAAAAATAATGCGCAAAAGGCGAAAGGAGGAGGAGAATCAACGAGGAGGTGGTAGTAGCAGGTAAAAGTTCTCTCTCTAGCATTGAGCTAGGATAGCATTAGCCACTAATCACACCGGCTTTTTTCACTGGTGGTTTATGTTTATGAGAGGAGGAAAAGGAGCACAGCTCCTCGCTTCAGCAGGCAGTGAAACTCACCGATTTGAATGTGTTGCTGGTGGGTGAACGCAGTATTAGCCAATCAGGACGCAGAACACAATGCGCGTTCATACGCTGTAAAAAAATGCATACAAAATTGAACTGTAAAAAAAATCCGCGAAACACCGAGGCCGTGAAAGGTGAATCTCTTCATAGCAAGGGACAGCTATAAATGTATAACAGAAATGTGCAGCTGTCATCACAGCACGGCCACAAACGTGATTGTATCTGATCCAAGAGTCACATGATCAACGTTCATGTCAGCATTATGGTCAGTGTGTGTGAGTTCCGTATTGTGTTTTTTTTGTCTGAGTTTGGGGGTTGGTTTTGTGCGTTTTTCTCTACTTTTGTTTAAGTTTGCTGACATTTGATGTATGCTTGTTTATGTGTCTGGAGTTACTTCTTGTTTTGTTTGTTTTTGAAGTTATTTTGTGTATTTTTGTCGTCATTTTGTATGTTCGGAGTAATATTTTGTATTTTACTTTCTTATTGTGCATTTCTCTTGTCGATTTGTGTGCTACTCTGTCATTTTGGGCCAGTATTCCGAAGCTGGATAAGTATATCGGGGATATCTCTCTGTTAGCGGGCTTCACCTAACCAAACATTCTCCATCAGAGATCCCCTGTTCTTTGAAGAAGGATATAAATACGTTCACCCCCTTCACTTCAATATGTTTACTGCAATAGAGATTGCAGCGTCAGACCAACCACAATCACGGAGAAACTGTGTATAGCAATTTACGTCACAATTGAAACATTTATTAAATTCAGACCAATAACAACACTGTTGCTGCAGAAAAAGCAGGAAGGAATGAACACAGGCAGGAAGCTGCTGACACTGTTAAAGTGTGAGATTATACAATATAAATCTCTGGGATAATAAGCAAACACACACACTGGGATGAGAGCGCATTGTTTCGTGGTAGTATGTTCCTGCTGATGCTGTCAGCGTCACTATAGCTGTGTATATGTATGAAAGAATGAATGACTTGATTTGTCCGTGATACGAAGAGTGTCCGACACATTCTTCAGTAGCAGTAAATGAAAGGATTGCATTTATTCATTAATCTTTCTTTTCTAAGCACAGCTGTCAAATCCGCACACCAATCAGGATCTTCTAACAATTGATGTTAGCCAGCGTCGTAGTACAGGGCACACCGAGTAAATCCCGGAAGTTGGCGCGATAAGAGGAAATCCAGTTTCATAGTACAGGCCCTTAATATCCACCGCTTTATATCCAGATAAGTGGGCTCTGAGTGCAGGGTTTGCTTGTTCTCCGTTCCAGCCACTTGTTTTCTCGGTGTATCACTACAAACCACAGACTTAAGGGTCTACAGATCACCCGTGGTGTCCACCATGTTGTAAACAAACAAAGCCCTGAGCTGCTACGGGAAGCAGGAGGGTCAAATGTCATCTGCTGCTGGTCCTTCAAAGGGGACATATCATGTTAACTATCCACTTTTTTAGCCCTTAAATGTATTTTGTTGTATATTTAGAGTGTTTAGAAGTACAGAAAAGTTCACATTAGTCTCTTCAGGTGCTCCGTTGATATCTTTATATTCTGTTTTGCTCATATTTTTCAATCTGTTTTGATTTTTCTAGTCTCTATTACGTTTTTTGAACTATTACATCACAGTATTTGCAGCGGAACTGCCAAATTAGTACATCGACTCCAGGCCCAACACTTCGAGCAATCCGCCATTTTTATTTCTCGCTCTTATTTTGTAGTCCAAGCTCAAGGATGCGGAAGTTACGAGAGGATAAGTAAAAATGTTCGGTTGTTGGATGTAGTAACCCACACGCTTCATTACAACGTCTCCCAGCATCAGAACCTTTTCAAAGTGCCTGGTTGAGTTTTATTTTTCACTGAAATGTACCCACATCTGTGGGTAAGGTCATTTTTGTGTGCGCGAAGCACTTCAATGATGACTGCTTCTGCAACCTCCACCAGTATAAAGAAGGATTTGCCAAAAGACTTTGTCTGATTGAGGGTTCAATTCCTTCTATCTTTGGAGACGACGAACAGAGCACTTCGGTAAGCTGTAAATAACGCTAAAAAGTGTGATGATAAGACGTCCCTGTCATTGTTTTGTTAGCATTAGCAGTTGCACCGTCTTCATATGTTAGCGCTGTGTGCTCGTTTTAGATCCTTGATGATATGGCCTACGTGATTTAATTTAAGTCTAAAGTTTTCATTAGTCATTTCATTTTGCCGTTTTTGTCTTTGAAAAGACTGTATTAAAATGCATTTCGTGACGTTAGCTTGGCGCTAGCATTAGCTCGGTGCTTGTGTTAGCTCACTTGTTAGGGTTCTGCAAGTTCATCATCGTCATTTTCATCTCGCTCCGCCGGGTCCGAACAGGGTGGAGTTGAACCGAGTGTCACCTCTGCAACCTGGAGAGTGGGCGGGGTATGGAGTGTCTCATTTGCATTTAAAGAGGCCGCACCAAAACGAGTTGCTTTCAGAAGCACATCAGAAAAGGGGTAGAAAAGGGGTGGAGCTATAATAATGAGGAATTCAGACCCAAGCATTGCAGTTCCACTTTATATGGACCACAACTGTATGATTTATATGTAAAAAAGGAAGGATTTAAAAGCATGATATGTCTCCTTTAAAGCCTTTTACTTTTTAAACGTTTTGTTTTGGAAACCTTTAATTTTTATATCTCTATTTTTATCATTTCCTAGTCACTGGCACTTAACATATGTGTATATTATCTACAATATATTAAGAAATTTATTTTTTCGAATGAATTTAAGAAAAAAATTTAAACTTTTGATCATGGGGGGGGGTAAACTCTGCGTATGTCACACCAGATACTGACTGGTTTTCTGATCCCCTCCAGACCCCCCAATAAAGCAAAAGTGCACATTTCAGGGTGGCCTTTTATTGTGGCCACCTTGAGGCACACCTGTGCAATAATCATGCTGTCTAATCATTATCTTGATATGCCACACCTGTGATGGTGGGATGGATTATCTCTGCAAAGGAGAAGTGCTCAATTACACAGATTTAGACAGATTTGTGAACAATATTTGAGAGAACTAGGTATTTTGTGTACATAGAAAATGTTTGTGATCTTTCAGTTCAGCTGATGGGAGCAAAAACACAAGTGTTGCATTTATATTTTTTCAATGTATATTTGTTGTTTTTTTGTGCATTTTTTGGAGATGTCTGTAAATTTGTTTTATATTTTTGTTTCTGTTTTGTGTGTCTGGATTCAATTTCTGTTTAATTGTTATTGTTTTGTATGGTTTTTTTTAGTCTTTTCATGTATTTTTCTGTGATTCTGTGTAAGTTTGTTGACATTCTGCGGATTTTTGTTGTTCTTCCGTGTGTCTGGAATCAATTTGTGCATTTTTTTGCTGTCATTTTCTAAATTTTTCTTTTTGTGTATGTCCGTTGCCAATTTTACGTGTTTTTGTGGGTGTGCGTTTGGAGTCATTGTGTGTATTTTTGTGGGCTAATTTTCTTGTATTATCCGTCACTCGGTGCATTTTTTGAGTGATTTTGTGTATGCCTATCCCTGTCGTGAAACATCTTCAGTACGGAGTGTGTCTCTAATGTAACTTTAATCACATTCCTGTTGCTTTGACAAACTTAACCTCGGCGACCCGACACGGCATCGTCCAGGAAAAGCAAACACAGGCCGAGCTGTGAAGCAGAAGGACGCTCATTGTCATTCATGGGCCGCTCGGCGCTCTCAGCTCCTCACTGTCTCAAGTCATTCTCTGCGTTCGCTCGCAGGAGCTTTAACTGCTGGGACAGATTCACACACCTTCTTTTGTCCTTCCTTTCCCTCGTAGCCCAGCGCTGCAGATTAGCTTCGACGACACGGCAGTGGTGGCATTATGTCCCGAGGGGGCTTTACAGTAAAGTTGGCCACGGCTCTGTTTGTGCCCACTTAATGTACGGCTTGGCTCAAAGGAGGCTCAATCTTTGTTAACGGAGAAACGATGAACTCACAGGGAGTTAATCAGAGTCAGTGATTAGCATGTGAAAAGGCCGTGGCTGCGTTTCAGGCCTCTTCATGTCATTCACCCCTCGGTGCCGCGGCCTTCTGTCCTGTGAGACGTTACGCTGCCACAGTAAACATGTGCATGTCCTCCTGAGAATCAAGGACAAAAAGCGTCTTTAAATGTAGCTTTCTTTCCTTTTTCAAGCAAAAATATCACTCAGGGCGTTCACATTGTAAGCTCCAACTCTTGACAAACTCCACTGTTTCCTTTACAATAGTGTGTTGTGGATGTCGCTCCAGTTGAGTCAAAGAGGAAGATAAAGAGGATGGTTGATGCTATGTTCCTTGGGGTGTGTAACAGACACATAATAAAATATCCAGTCTATTTTCAAAATAAAATACTCAGTGTTCAAGGCAGATCATATTTCCATCCTTTTTCAGGGTGGCGGGGGTCTGCTGTTGCCTATTACCATCTTTCTTTAGGCGCTAGCCAGGGCTACACCCTGGACAGGGCGGCAGTGGATTGTATTTCACATATAAATATTGACCTTATCCATGGTTGAATTGCATTAATCTCCACAAAAGTGCAAGACCTACAGGGACTGAGCGGGTTTACTTCTGCTCCTCTCCAAAGACACAACTGTTTGTATGGCTTTGTAATTCTCTTTGTATTCACTACAACTCTCGTGAATTAGCGGGATCTCCTAAGTCCTCACTGCAACAATTATGCATCACAGACGGTGGCGGTGGGGATTGCCGTATACTGCAGATTGCGTTGCATTTACGCAACGGAGACATTACGGAGCAGTTATGCATCCAGTGGAAATCCGGAGTTACATCGGTTTTCTCGTCAGTTCAAAAATGCATCTTCGGCTTGTCGCGTAAATCTTCTGTTTCTAGGGACGATCGTGGTAGAAAAACTTACTGAATTCTACCGAGCTTCTAATTTTCTGTGTCAATGTTCCTCCGTTTCCATTTCAGTTTAACAAACCCCGTGCCAGTTTACACATTTTGTTTTCGTTCTCCTTCGTAATTTTCTAATCAGATTCATTACAGGTTATTAAACTTCCTTAATTTGTTCCACACATGCTTAATATAGTTAATGGAATGAACTATTGTCATGAATTTCCTATTCATACACAGCAGAAATGCACTTAAACAAGCACACAATGACATCACACAAGATTTAACAGCCTGCTGTTAGCTACACGTGCTAAAGCTACCATTAGCCCACCCATTTTACAGTAAAAAAAAGTATGTGTGATATTGTCCTCAAACATGCGTGTGAGGGTTTAGTTCATGTCAAATTTCCATTTTAGAAGATGAAGTCCATCATATTGCCTCAAGTTTTGCATGAGAATTGACATTTCCGTTTCTCTGTCTACCCGTTTACCAAACGAAATTGCATGCGTGATATTTTCCTAAAACATGCATGTGATTTCAATTTCAGGGCAAGAATTCCCTATTTTCTGTCTGTTTTCCACGATCAAGGAAAATTGGAGGCCCTACATCAGATATGGGCAACTGGCAACCCGGGGACACATGCGACCCTCAACTTTGTGATGCTCCTAATGCACAAAATGACAATAAAAACATTAAAAATCAGCAAAAATAGATAAAATTACTGGGGAAAAAAAAACACGCGAAATTTTGGCACAAAAAGATGACAAAAATGCACAAATTTACTCCAAAACTCAGAGGACAGGTAAAAAATCAATGATCAAAGCTGTCCATCGCTGCCGTACAATATCTGAGTGAGTTCATCCAGCTATAGTCGAGTTAATCTGTTGACATGCATTTAAAGATTAGACTTATGTATTAAATTTTTTTCTCACGCAGCGCTTAAACGCACCAACTTATTCCACTTACACCTGTTTACTCCTTCCTGTCATTTTATGTATTTCTCTCTCAGTTTGTGCAAGTTTGATGAAATTTGGTGAATTTTTGTTGTTGTTTTGTGTGTTTTGGGAGTCATTTTGTGTAATTCTTATTTTGCTCAAGTTTGATGAAATTTGGTTGATTTTTGTTGTGGTTTTGAGTGTCTGGGGTCATTTTGTGTGTTTATGGAGTCATTTTGTGTACTTCATTAAATAAATGAATGAAGATAGAATAATAATTGTAACTATTCTAAATACCATTTAAATAGAACGTTAGAACCTGACATAGTTTTGAATTATAGGTGAAGTTGCTGATAACATTCCATTGGCTGCTGATGTTTGAACTGAAAGCTTCTCATTATCCCATCCTATGAGATGAGATCAGCACTGTTAGCTCAGTGAACACTGATGACACTGAGCAACTCCTTAACTAACACCGCACGGATGGTTTTTCTCTGAAAATCATTTTTCATCCTCAGACTGGGAAACGAATCATTTTACAGGATTGATTAGAGGTGGAGGTAAAGCCGGTTTCCCTGAAGTCAAACTTCCTCCTGGTGCTTTGGTTTGGCAGAGTGGTGGTGGTGGTGGTGGTGGGGGGGGGGGGGTTTGAGGATGTTAGAGGAGAGAGTAAATCTGATGTGGAAATGTAGTCTTAGTAGGATTTATCCATGGGAGAAAAGACCTTTTCACTTGTTTTGTTGGTTTATTCCCTAACCCACCTCCCCCCCCCCCACCTCCGCCCCCCGCCTGCCTAAAAGCTTTTGACATCTTCATCTTGTTCACAGTGGGCCGGCTTTGTTTGCTCTGCTTGAAAAAGCGGATGGGGCTCACCCTCCCTCGCCCCTCCCTCTCCCTCTCCGTGGCACAAGTGTAGGACTTTGCCATGGCGAAGGGGAGAGCGCCCCCCACCACCCCTCCCTTTTCCACGTAACTACAATATGGTCATTGTCTGCCGGTGAATAATGTGGCCACTCGGGCAGCATGGACTGCTCCTCGGGCTTTGACTGTGAACCAGCTTCTTTCTTCAGCGTGAAAGGCCTCTAATCCATATAAATATAAGAGTCCCAGCACAGCCCGGCCACAGCGGGGAGAGCGAGAGGGAGGGTCAGCAATTTAACCTTTGACCCGACAAATAAGAGGCATGTAAGTTTTAGAATTGCTCTCCAAAGAGGGGCTCCTGTGGCAGAATGAGCTGCTTTTGTGACGCTGCCGCTGCGAGGCTGATTGACAGGTAGCAGAGCTCAGCCAGTGTCGCACAAAAAAACCAGCAACACACGCTAATTATGGATCTACCAGCCGATCACATTAAAAACTAATCATTAGACTTTTTCAGGACGTCATGGAGCACTGCCTCATTCCAATGGTTTAGCCCCAAAACAACAAGTGACCTTTATATCAAACAGATACGCACACATTTCTGTGTTTTTGGAGTCATGTTGTGTAGTGCTTTGTGTATTTCTAAAGTTTGAAGTCAGTCCTTACTTTTCTCAGCATCTAACCCAAACCATCACAGTGACTCAGCAGTCTGTCTTTGGACAGAACAAACATCCACGACTCTGAAACGTTTGGAAACGTCTGAAGCGTTTCAGCGACATAACATCAAAACTATCAGTCAGTAGTTTTTTATTGTTTATTGTTTTTCATATTATTATTGTTTTTTATTTAATGCAGCGTTGCCGGCATCACAGCAGCGTTTTAATAAATGCTGAGAAAAGTAAGGGCTAACCAACTTTAAACACCATTATAACCTATTTCTTATATCAAATTCTTCTTGTTTCTAGCGTACCTTTTCTTTCTTTTTATAATGAATTTAATTTTGCTTCTTTGGTTGAAATAGTTTGATTTATTTTCCTTTAGATTTTTATTTATTTATAATTTAATTGTGCAAGTTTGATGACATTTGGTGTGTTTTTGGAGTCATTTTGTGTATTTTTGAAGTCGTTTTATGCATTTATGGAGTAATTTAATGTATTTCTCTCTCATTTTGTGCACGTTTGATAATATTTGGTGGATTTGTGTGTTTTTGGAGTAATTTTGTGTATTTGTTTTCCTTTAGATTTGTATTTATTTATTCATTTGTTATTGTTTATTATAGAATATATTAATGAGAGAGTTTCAACTACGCATTGTTACATGATGACTTTAAACTGTAGATAAAATCAATAACTAGGAGGAGTAAATAAATGAATGAATGATTAATGCAGCTTAGAGCCCTGTGTTTATTTTGTATCCATTAATGTTCATTTCTGCTCCAAACATATGTGCAAGGTGTTGGGAATAAAAACCAGGGGGTATTTCATCAAAGTGTTCTCAGTAGAACCAGGCCTAAGGTTTAAATCTGGTTTAGCCAAGTCGTCCGTGACCACTCTGGCTTTAACCATTCCATCAAACTCTTCTCAGCTTGGAGCTCCCCAGCTGAGCCAAGCCAGCCTACAGTGTTTAGCTTAAGCGCATGTCCTCATAAGACCCATGAGATCGATCACAGATTTAATGATTAGAGACGTGAGGGTGCATGCGCTGCAGCTTTTACGATGAATAAGCAGCCAATAGAAACCAATGCTGAGACCAACAGGATGTGATGTCATCTGTTACTGAGCAGTGAGAATAGTTAAAGGACTGACACATTTATGAAGTTCAAGACATTTTAAAAGTAGTAAAGGGTTAAACATGGTGTTATTTAGTCAATTTATCATAGAAAACAACTGAAGCATGTGATCACACACTGATCATGTGAGTTTGATCAGTTTTATTGAACACCTGTCAGCATTTAATAAAAGAGATGCTGTAATCACAATTAAATAATATGTAATTTATGAGACTTGTGTTTGATGAATAGTTTGTAGAACTCAGCACTCAACAATAAATTCAAATGAACAGAGGGAGCAACTCCTGGTGCAGGTGCACAGCGCACGGGAGGTGTGTGCACTGCGAGCACCACCCTATAAGAAATAGCGTATCTTTGTCATTGGGGAGCCTTAGTACTCTGTCCCTGAAGCCCCTCCCTCTCTGTATTTCCACAGCTTTCTCGTTTTTAATCTCTGATCAATGAATGGACACATGGTGCAGTAAACGGAGGCGATAGATATGCACATATCCTTAAAAGGACATATTATTACTGATGGTTTAAAGCAGGGGTGCCCGATCCCTCAAGAGCCCCTATCCAGCATGTTTTAAATGTTTCCCTGTTCCAACACACCTGATTGAAATGACCAGGATCGTTACCAGGCATCTGCAGAGCTTGATGGTGAGTTAATCATTTGAATCAGGTGTGTTGGAAGAGGGAAACGTCTAAAACATGCTGGATAGGGGCTCTTGAGGACCAGGATTGGGCACCCCTGGTGTAAACACATGGAGACTGTGATCATCTAATAAAAACTACGGTACACATTACTTTTTGACCCATTTTTCCTTTTGTAGATCTTTATTGAGTGTTTTAAAGCATCACTAAATGACTTCTTTTCAAGATGATGTGGTTTCATGAGAGTGTGTCTGCAGCTTAAGCCAAGCCTGCTGCTTTAACCTGGTCAGCAGCAGGTTTGCCCAACAGACTGTATTACTATGGTAACCAAGGTGTTTTCTCGTTGATGAAACCGTAGTTCCAGTTAGAACCTGGCTTAACGGAGCCAGACTCTCAGATTAAACTTGGACTTAAAGGGCCCATGTTAAGCTAAATCAACTTTTCTGTGCTTTAAACATAATAAAAGTACTATTTGGGCTTCATACACATGCCCAAAGTGTTTTTTTCATTGATTCCATCAATCGTTAGTTAGAGGGTGATTTGATCCTTTCTTACTGCAGGGTGAGCCCCAACACCTCGCTCTAATTTGATGACACGTTCCCACTTTGATGACGAATCTGACGCGGCACTCAGCTGGAGAAGCCGCGCCTCCAGGAAGCTCTCTGCTGTCATTGACATATAAACAGACACGCCCACAAAGGTGAGCATTCTCACAGTGCTATGTATGTATTTTCTACAGTCTATGTATGTACCGGCAAATGCCCCCGCCCCAACTCTGTCTTGTGTTTATAAAGCAGCATGAGCTCGGTTACGGAGTGAGTGGGAGGAGGGCGGGCCGTCCTCTGGCCCTACGTCACTGTGTGGGGAGGAGGAAGTCAGTGTCCCGTCTATAGACACACCCCTCATTAATATGCATAAGTAGGCCGCAAATCAGCCTGTTTGTGTAGATTTGCACAGAAAGTGACTTTTCAGAGGCTAAAACTTTGGGAAATAGGTGAGTTTGGAGAAATAAACCTCAAATACTATGTTTTTGGCGTTCTTAGAACAAATGGTGATGGGTGAAAAATAGCATGATATGGGACCTTTAACCCTGAGCTGGGCATGATGAAATACCCCCAGGAAGGTGTGAGCTTTCAGTGCTTTGTAAGTCAAATAAACAGACTTTATTTGTCTACCCATCTGTTGGTTTTTACAACATAAATTTAACAGTTCTGTTCATTTTTTTCCCATTTAAAACAGCAGAATTTCCACATTTTCAGGTTTTTGCCTTCTAGCCTATGTTAATGGAATAAATTCATCAGTCCTCCAAAGCTACAGGTGGCAGTAGATAATGTTTATATTGTAGAATCATTCGTGTTGGTTTAGTCTCTGATGGGCTATCCAACAACAGTGAATATGCAGGAAATGAAATTTTTTGTGACAATTTTGTGCATTGTCTTGACATTTTGTGTGTGTTGTGTGTTTTCGTAGTAATTTTTTGTGTTTGTTTTGCCTGAAAGTAAGAATGCCAACAGAAAGCAGTATATACTGTCTATATTTTGTAAGCTTTAATTTTTTTAGGGTGCACGATAATTCTTGTTCTGATATAAATGTTAACCTAATTGTGAAGCAAAACAAAACAACATGGCGTAGCAGGTGTGGAGGTTTCGCACAACTGTGGAGGACGATGCGTTGCAGTCACTCTGACGCCCCCTGGTGGATGAAAGAGAGAGAGGACGTGCTCACAGCCTCTATTTATACCTCTGCTAAAAGAGAAACCAGTTCTATAGTTGCTGGGGTTCCATTACAGATTTTCGCAAAATAAAAGCAATATTTCTAAATGGCGACAAAGTATAATTGCATTTTGAACGTGTTTCTAGTGAAGGTTGTTTTGGGCAGGAGCCTCGTTTCTCCTGTGAAATCTCAACCCGCTAGACGTCGCTGCAAGAAGACAGACGCTCCAAACCTCGTTATAACACTCTATTTTCCTTTGTTGTTTCACGCCTAATGTGACACTAATCGTTTTTAGGTATAACGCTAAGAAATGTCCCCGTCTCCTCTTCTGTCTACACACACCGCGACATGTTTTGTTGAGAGAAATGATCATGTGACCAAGTACGTCACGTCCTGTGACGTGTATTTGCGGAAAAAGTGTTTCCATTGCACTTTTGCGACGCTTCAATATCGAAACGTCTGAAATTCCTCCTCATGAAAGCATAAAAACTTTATAGCAATATGTGTTTTTTCGAAATTCAATTGTTTTCATTGCCAGTTTTTATTGCGCTATTTAGATTTTTGCTCATTTCCAACGGTAATGGAAATGCAGCTATTGATACATTTGTCTCACTTGGAATTAAGAAATGCTGCACAAATGTAATAAAGTCTTTACAGGGTTTGTTTCTAGATTATCACTTTGTCATTTCTTACAAAGAGAGATACAAATATTATTTACAATCTTATGATCATTTAGATGTTGAAGTCAAAACTGAGGGAAAATCAAAGTTTTTCTTTTTTCTTTAAAAATGCATTAATAACAATAATAATAATAATAATAATAATAATAATAATAATAATAATAATAATAATAATAATAATAACAATAATAATTTGTTAGACATGCAAATGGAAACTCCAAACATAAATATTATGTAGTTAAAGATTTGACTGAAAAAGGAAAGGAATTCAATGAAAAGTTTTGTGTTTCTCAATAAATTCTATCCCAGAATAATAATGAATCTGCTTTAGCTGAGATGACAAATGTTACATCTTGAGATATTTGACATTTGTTGCAGTTTGTACCGTATATGAAGGTATTACAGTGTTCTTATATCAGATCGACTCCAAATGAAGCGTTTGATCCTCACACTAGCAGTGCTGAATCCTTGGAATACATCGTTTCCACCTCGGAGCCAAATATAGCACATCCTGCCTTTTTCTGTCATTCTCCAGCACCAACATATGCTTCCTCCATTAAAGCAGGGACGACTGCAATATGTTGGCTACGAGGAAAGAGGAGAGCAACGTTTCCATCACTTAGTCACCATGTAATTTAAAGACATGTCTCACTTAGCTCCAGATTATCTGTCAATCAAAACACACGTTTCAGCGCCACATTTACTGCATCACCAAGCATCCAGGCACCAACCTGGCAACATGTTTACTACAGTGGCCTGGCAAAGGCCTGGGCAGGGAATTACAAGAAAAAAAGAACTGAAAAACACTGGGCCTACTGTCAGGCATGGTGGTGGTAGTATCATGCCATGGGGATGCGTCTCTTCCAGTGGCACAGGGAACCTCATTAAAGGCTGAGGAAACCGTATCTTTGGTTCAAACGTGGAGGAAACTCCAGCTGGGATCGACCGACAGGCAAAAGATCCAACAGGAGGCCAAGGTCATGAATGACATGGTTCAAGGTCATTGATGTCAGCTTCAGAGTTCTCACGTCAGTTCGATTCAGAACTTGTGGCGAGACTTGACCAAAAAAAGACGCTGGACTCAGTAAACCTGGTTGTTTTTAACATGGCCTTTAAATGAAAATCAATGACTTTTGTGTTTGTGTTTATGTTTTTTTATTTTTTTTTATTTTAACAAACTCCACAAAGTAAATTCATTTAATGACATAAAATAACGAGCATATGAATCCTTTTGAGTTCCGTGCGTGTGTGTGTGCGCGTTGGACCTGTAGGAACAGACAGGTGAGTGAGCTCAGGTGTGCGTCATCTCCCGCGCATGCGTACCTCTGTCTGGTCTGTGCTTGGTTCCACGTGATCTCAACCTCCTGTGATCACATGACGCTTTCATGTGTTCAGTCGTCTCCTCCGCTTTTGTTCCTTCTTCTTAATTAAAGCGGCAGCTCGCACACGCGCGCTAGTGCGAGCACGCGCGCACACCTTTATGCGGAACATAAACGGAACAGGGAGAGATGAAACGGACGGTGTTTGTGTGAGAAATGCAGATTTGTGTAATTGATGGACGCGGCGCGACAAATCATTACAGGACACACACACACACACACGTGCACACGCACTGGTTAGGTTACTGGTTTTTGTGTTTTTTATGGAGAAGAGAAGCTATAATAATGATACAATTTCTCTGCTCTTTTTTCCATGAAAAAAAATAAAATAAAAACATATTATTATTATTATTATTATTATTATTATTATTATTATTATTATTATTATTAATAATAATAATAATAATAATAATAATATGATTAAATATATTAATGAACCTATTCGGACTCAATGTGAATATCTGCCCTCTTTGATCTCTAGTCATTAGCATTTAGCACTACTCCACATCACTCACACACTGACACACATGCACGCACAGTATTATGATCCCTGTATATGATGGTGGCATGTAAAGAATACAAAAAATTACATGAATGAATGAATGAATGAATGAATGAAGATAAATAAGAAGGAAAAAATAAAAAACGTGGAGTGTATTCGACGCCTCTTCTATTTATCTATATTTAGTTGCTTGTCCATATTTATCTTGAATGAATTTATTCATTTATTCATTCTTTCTTTTTTTTATTCTGTCATTCACTGTGGTTGTAGTGTGGGTAATGGGGGACAGAGCTTAATTCAGTTAATCTCAGGGGGACACAAATTAAATAATACATTTCAATATGCATTGTAAAGCACAAAGCTACAGTCCTTACTGCCACCACCATTTATTTATTATTATTATTATTATTATTATTATTATTATTATTATTATTATTATTATTATTATTATTATTATTATTATAATAATATATTTATTTAAAGCTATTTCTAATATGTGTTTGTTTGCACTGCTGTGAAAATAAATAAATACATTGTGGCAAAAGTTTACCTTGACATGCATTGAATTGTGCAGATCAGCAACAACTTTTTGAACGCATTTTATTTTATTTTTAAATAGTGTTATTTCTGTAGAAAGTGTCAACTACCTAGCGTGAGATTATTCTTTTATTTTCTGTGATTTGAATGATTGAAGATGGGAGTCAAGGGCTGATCCTATGTACGCGTGCATGTGTGTGTGTGTGTGTGTGTGTGTGTGTGTGTGTGTGTGTGTGTGTGTGTGTGTGTGTGTGACACACACGCACGCGCATGGAGAGCAGAGGGCGCTGATTAATTCAGTTTTTTTTCTTTTACCTTTTTAAACACACTCGGTTTAAATATTGGAGCACAGCAGCTCTGCGTGCACACACCGCGCACTCTTGTTAACTTTCCTCCTCATCTGCTGTGATAGTGTGTGCACACATTATTAATCATATTCCTACACACGCTGCGGAATCCGGCCCCACATTTGCATGAATTTTCTCTAAATCTTCAGTTTTTTCTTCTTCTAAAAGATAGTAAATAAAATAAATAAAGCGTCTGCGTGGCCTTTCACGCACATTCCATCCAAAGTGATATTCCTCCTTCATCCTACACCTCCTCCTGATATCATATTTCACACACGCCTGCAGACATCCCCGCTGCCGCTATGTTTAATGTATAAAGCGGCCTTATAGCGGACAGAATGATAAATATGCATGTATTCAATTAAGGGTATTACACAGCGGCTGATTTGCATGAGGATTTAGGAGCTTAACATCATATTTGTGCTTTAAAAAAAACTTCACAATAGGCTAAACGTGAGCTGTTACTGTAGGAGGAAGAGGAGGAGGAAGAGGAGGAGGAGGAAGAGGAGGAGGAGGAGGAGGAGGAGGAAGATGGAGGAGAAGGAAAGTAGATTTGAAATCCTCCGCAGGTGAACTCCTGCTGCTTTTATTGTGAAAAGTCAAGAATCGCTTTAAAAAAATAAGGAGATGATAACGTGTAATTTTCTCCGCCTTTTGTGTGAGATCAAACCCATCCTCCGGTCCTCAAACACGTCCTCTGATGACGGAGCCCTCCTCCCCTCCCCACCCTAACTCCCCCTCCCTTCAGCCTCCACAGCCCAATTAAGAGCAGAGAGCTAATTAACGGCTCCAGGTTTAGCTCTGCAGCCTCAAACCACACAGAAGTCCAACCAAACATGTGGAGAAAGAAAGACAGACAATATCAAAACTCTTGCATCTGTTTTCATTTTATTCTTATGTTGTGGTTAAAACGACACAATTTGCCTTTAAAATGAAACCCTGTGAAGTCACGTGTGTCAAACGCATCAACTTCACATTCAAACATTGTTAAATGATCAGTTTTATTTAAATGTTGCGCGTTAAAATGCTTCATTCACTCTGACTGCAGGGGTGTCACAATTATTGTAATCCCTGTGATTTATTTATTTTCAAATTATTATATCAATATATCAAAGCTCCCCAAACTTGAAAAACAAAACAAAAATAGTGTTTTTCTTGTATTTCTTTGCTTGGTTTTTGGGCCAATTCAGGTGACATAAAGGACCAGATTTGGGCCCCGGGCCTTGAGTTTGACACAGGCAATAACGCCGATTATTCTTTGTGAAATCCATTTTATAAAACCAAACAAAAAGTGCAGATTATAACAATCTAACATTAGTTTCAGGTGAATTTTTACTTTCCTCTTGCAGTTTTGAGGCAAATAGCATAGTCATCAATCATTGTTATGGTATTGGATATTAATGAATATCAATGAATATATATATATATATATATATATATATATATATATATATATATATATGCTCATCATATCAGAACAACAAAACCTAAATTGTGTGAAATGCATTAAATCCATTGTAATTATAATATTTGACTTGGTTTTCAAGACTATAGATTCAAATATGACTGTGTGTGTGTGTGTGTGTGTGTGTGTGTGTGTGTGTGTGTGTGTGTGTGTGTGTGTGTGTGTGTGTCCCATCAGAACCACCGTGCACGCGCCTGATTTCCGTTCAAGTGGCTCCCAAAGCAGCCAATGAGCGCGCACGGTGCGTGGTGACGCCACAGGCTCGGTAGATAAGGAGCGTCCGGCGGCGGCGGCGGCGGGTTGTGTTTGTGAGGCCAGCCGCAGACAATCGCCTATCGTCAGCCTCCGTGGAGCCAACTCCTCCTCCTCCTCTTCTTCCTCCTCCTCCTCCTCCTCTTCCTCCTCCTCCTCCTCTGAACGCACATGTAAGTGCACAGCAAACTGCAAACTGCGCCTGGATTACCAACACAAACTCTCTGTATTTTTCACATTTTTTTAATTCCACACGCCCAACCAGCTGCTCTGTGAAAGCTGCAGCTATAGAACTTGGAGCCAAAGTATAATAAGGGAGAAGAAGAAGAGAAAGAATTTGTCTCCTCAACGACAGCTTTTCTTATTATGGGAACATGTTATTTTTATGAGCGTGCGGTGCAGTAAAATACTGGCACATTCAGATTTTTTTTTAATTATTTTTTTTTTTTTTTTGTGTGGGAAAACGAAGATAAATCCTCAGAAAGCAGGAATTTTTCTTCGAGGTGTGTGAACAGGAGTCACACCTGAGAGAGATCTGAACCAAGCTTCAGCTGCACATATTGTTGGGATTTCCTTTCTCAGATGAGAGCCAGTGTGGAGCACACGTGTGCACACTCACATTTTCCTCCCCTGCTTTGGATTTCACACTGGGAGGTATAGAAGGAGAAGCGACCACATAATAAGCATAATCCCAGCACATATTCCCTCTCATGGACATCTTGGCTTGTAGATCCGAAGAGAACAGTTACAATATCCTTCCTTCGGCAGCCACGATGCTCTTCCACGGCCTCCCCGGAGGCGACGTGCACGGCGGCGTGGTGGAAGAGATGGACCGGCGAGGAAAGAGCGAGTCTGCGGTCATCAGCTCGGCCATCGACATGGGCGAGTCCGACACGGTAGGCCGGGGTCCATGTGTGCCATGTCGGCTTTCTGCAGCCTGGAGACCGTGACACTGTCTGTGTGTGTGTGTGTGTGTGAAGGAATAAATAAAAAGCACAGAATAATAAAGTCACATAATGTCAAAAGAAAAAAAGAAAAAAAAAAAAAGGGAAAAAAAAGAAAAAAACTCCCAAATCAAAACAGCTTTATAATTATCTTTTAATTTCCTAAACTTCATCCACTTTCAGCCAAGTCATCAAAACTGAAAAAAAAAAAAAAAAAAAAATATTAAAAACGTAAAAATAGTAAATATCTCATTTTTCACTCTGTGCAAATACATACAATTTAAAATTGACGAAATACCCCGTGTTTTAACCTTTAATAAGAATAAAAACATTTCATAAAATGACACCAAAATAATGTAAATAAAAACATCAAATTCAGATTTGAGTTATTTCATATCATGCCAAAAAAAGAAACACAATCTATATGAAATATTTAAAATAAAACCAAAAAAAGAATTGGTTTGAAAAATAATCTGAGCATTTAAAAAAAACAAATTTTGCCTTTATATAAATATATTTATTCATTTTTTTTAAAACGTCTTCACTAATTTAATTATTTTACTTTAAACTTAAAATCAACCTAAGTGTTAAAAATAAACACCACTGAGTGTATTCTATATATTTCACCATTTTAAAACGTGTTAATACACACTTTGTATTCAGAGCTCGTAAAGCTTGTAATTCACGTGTCGACGTTTGTTTCGTCTTTGTGCACATTTTATTTTCCATTGAACAGTAATTATTAACATGGGTCTAGTGCAAACTGCTTTTTAAATTAAATAAATAAATGTGCTTCATTTATTTTCTTAAGGTATTTGTAGCTCTTTTTCTTTTAAATGTGAAATTTGTGCATTTTGCAGTTTTACACTCTATAGCTCATTATAATAAAACTATTACCATTGATTTCTATTGTTTTTTTTTTTTTTGTTATGACATTATTAATATTTATTAATTAAAAAGAAAAACAGCTCAATTGCAGCCCTGAAATACAGCCATCTCTGCTTAGTGAAGGGTTTTAATACCGTGGGATAGTGTGTTCTATTATTTATTATTTGTGTCCTCGTGCTTCCCACACACAGCCCGTGCCGTGCATGACCAGCGAGCGCGTGGCTCTGTGCGCGGGCTGCGGACGGAAGATCTCGGACCGGTACTACCTACTGGCCGTGGACAAGCAGTGGCACATGCGCTGTCTGAAGTGCTGTGAGTGTAAACTCAACCTGGAGTCCGAGCTCACCTGCTTCAGCAAGGACGGCAGCATCTACTGCAAGGAGGATTACTACAGGTAGGGAGCAGGGTGCGCGGTGTGCTGATGTGCGCACACACACACACACACACACACACACACACACACACACACACACACACACACACACACACACACACACACACACACACACACACACACACACACACACACACGATCACATGTGTGGCCTGTGTTTTGTCCAACCTGCACAAATCCAGAAATAACGAAATCATTAAAACACAACAGTGGTTTAAATTATTCAGAAATATTCAAATTTGACTACATTTTATCATGATTTCACAAATATCCCAGAGGTGCATTTTAGGAACAACCTTTCCTTGCATTTGCCTCAGATCTTAAAAATATATGTTGTATGTGAAAAATGTGTGAAAGGACCATGGAATATAGTGAAATAATAAATAATTACACACACACACACACACACACACACACACACACACACACACACACATATATATATAATATATATATATATATATATATATATATATATATATATATATATATATATATATATATATATATATACACACACTTGTTTTTCCACTTCTTTTTGCGCACTCAGGATTTGTGTGAACACCCAGTGTTTTTTGTTCCAATAACCAATGAAAACAGTGCATGGGAATAAAATTAATGAATATTTAATTACCTGCTAATGCTAAAGCTCTCCACAGCGTGATTTTATTTTAGTGTGACCGTTTTTGTGCATCACTTTCTCTATCGCCACCAGAAAGACCCGAGGGTGCAGTGCGCTCGCATCGGGCAACGTGTCATCAAACAAATAAATAAATACATAAATAAATACATGTGCAAATTATTTTATTTGTTGCATCTTTATGTCATAAATAGTAAGTGGATTAATACACAATGTATATTTGCTTGTTATAAAAAAAAAGAAGAGAAAAAACCTTGTTTTAATAACAAAAAAATAACAAAAAACCTCGTTTTAATAACTTTACGCACGGAATACCCGTGCGTAAAGTTATCAGAAGTACGTTTCCAATTCTACTACCTGCTTGTAAATAGCTCGTAGTGAATTTTGAAAGTTAGTTTTGGTAACTTTACCCACGGGATGCCGTGGGTAAAGTTCCAAACTTAGTTTTGTTACATTTACGCACGGCATAAAGTGCGTAAAGTTATCAAAACAAAGTTTCCAAATTCACATTCATTCATTTACAAGAAAATTGACATTATGTGTGAACTCTGTTGTAGCGGGCCGTCCTCCGGGTCACCGTGACTGAGTCCGGCCCGCGGACCTCCTGCAATTTGTTCCTCCCCTGATGTCGTTTCCGTGTTGTCCGCAGAAGATTTTCGGTGCAGAGGTGCGCCCGGTGCCACCTGGGGATCTCCGCCTCGGAGATGGTGATGCGCGCGCGGGACCTGGTCTACCACCTCAACTGCTTCACGTGCACCACCTGCAGCAAGATGCTGACCACCGGGGACCACTTTGGCATGAAGGACAGTCTGGTGTACTGTCGGCTGCACTTTGAGACTCTCATCCAGGGAGAATATCACGCACACTTTAACCACGCGGACATGGTCCCGCACAAAGGCCTGGGCCCGGCCAACACGCTCGGACTTTCCTACTTCAACGGTGTGGGGACGGTGCAGAAAGGCCGGCCGAGGAAGAGGAAGAGCCCGGGGCCAGGGGCCGAGCTGGCGGCCTATAACGCAGGTAAGACCGCGTCCATCCATCCTTCTCCTTTTGACTATATCTGTTCATTTATAAACCATTAAAAAAAAGATAAAATACGGTGTCGAAGCGAAACTCTTTGGGGAAAGTTTGGGTATTTGTGGTTCAAACTTTTTACCCCGATGGAAACAAAGCACCTCGGAGCGTGATGGAAACTAATTGAAGCTGACAGACTTCATTAATGGACATTCCTGCAGGGATTTAATGTGAGTTCCTTACTTTTTATCTTCCAATAGTTCTGAAGGACGCGTTCACGTCCAAAAAACACCCAAAACGACAGAAAAGTACATAAAACAAGAGAAATACAAAATATGACTCAACAATACATAATAAATAACAGAAAAATACATGCAAATGACAAAAAGTATAGAAAACAATAACATAAACGACAAAAAAAGCAAAAAAACAAGAACGACAACAACACGACAGAAAAGTACATAGAACAACAAAAATACAAAAGATGACATACGAAATGAAAAAAAAAAATAAATACACAAAAATGACAAAAAAAAAAGTATACTACATCAATGACAAAAAAAAGACAGCTGACAGACTTCATTAATGGACATTCCTGCAGGGATTTAATGTGAGTTCCTGACTTTTTAATAGTTCTGAAAGACGTGTTCACGTCCAAAAAACACCCAAAACGATAGAAAAGTACATAAAACAACAGAAATACAGAAAATTACTTCAAATATGTACAAGATGAACTTTAAAATAAACTAAAATGACAAAAAAGTATACAAAACAACATAAATGAAACAAAAACACAAAGAATGTCAACAAAATGACAGAAATGTACTTAAAACAACAGAAATACAAAAAAATACTCCTGAAAACATACAAAAGGACAGAAAAATACACAAAGATTACAACAAAATGACAGAAAAGTACGTAAAACACATTGCATTTTCACCAAATAGTAACTTTTGGAGCTTATTAATAAACAACCTGTTTATAAAACATACACACACTGAAAAACTCACATTTAGGTCACAAACAAAAACAAGCTGATCTCACCTTTTCCCACCAAATCCGAACAATTCAGTCCTTTCTATTTTTATTTTATTTTTACTTCATGTAGTTTATTTCTTTATTTCTTTGCTCACTTTGGGGAATAAAAAAAAAAAAAAAAACACAGTTTTTTTTTTTTTTTTTTTTTTTGATGTTCCGGCCTTCGCTTTCTCTCTTTTCCACTTGTCAGGATTCATAGACATCTACAAACCCCCAAACTGCCACCACACACACACGCACACACACACACACACACACACACACACACACACACACACACACACACACACACACACACACACACACACACACACACACACACACACTGGGACCAGGCCAAGCCGGCTGTGTAGCAGATCAATGTGATTTGATGAGTTATTCACTGGAAGAGAGAACAGGGAGCACAAAAAGTTTCCTACAGCAGAGCTCTCTCTCTCTCGCTCTCTCTCTCTCTCTCTCTCTCTCTCTCTCCCTCTTTCTCTCTCTCTCTTTCTCTCTCTCTCTCTCTCTCTCTCTCTCTCTGTTCAAAAACAAAAGGCCTTCATTCAAATAAAAACAGGGACAAGTCTGAAGATTTAACAGTGCGTTTCTCAACAAAGTGCAACAAGTGAACAACTTTTAAACGCACTTCTTTGATAATTTTTGCACTTTTTTTCTCTTTTCAAAGAAACAATAAAAAAACATCTGCCACTGAAATAAAGGTAGATTAAAAGCTGATAAATGATGCATACTATTAGGGTCGTGGTAATGTTATGGACTCTTTGTGTCATTTTTGGGTTTAATGAGTAAAAATAATTACAAATAGAAATGATATACAACCAAAAAGCAACAATGTGGATTTACAGGAAAAAAAAAAATATATAATTTTGACCACTTTTGTGATGTTTCTTTACAAATCCCAAAGCTCTGTGTGTAATGCTTGTGTGTGTAGGACTGTGTACATCACTAACAGTTCATAAAAGCCCTGATCCGACTCCAAACCTGTGCGTTAAAGGGCCAGT
This sequence comes from Gouania willdenowi, assembly GCF_900634775.1. Classification (NCBI taxonomy): domain Eukaryota; kingdom Metazoa; phylum Chordata; class Actinopteri; order Blenniiformes; family Gobiesocidae; genus Gouania; species Gouania willdenowi. The sequence continues at coordinate 32,550,819 of NC_041052.1, forward strand.
GCGCCCTCTTCTGTTCGCACCGGAAACAGCATCACATGAGGGCACGTGTTGGCCCAAAGAGGAGCGTTCATCATTCCTGGTGGTGCTAGTACCTTTTTCTGATGCAGCAGCAGCAGGAGGAAGGTGGTGATGATTTGGAAAAGAGGAAGAATCCTCCTCCTCTTCCTCCTCCTTCCTTTATTTGTGCTGCGACGCCGTGCAGCATATGCTGGGCCTGAAAGCAGCATTTGTTCTGCCTGGTGTGTCTGCACTAATTAAGTGAAGTGTTATTCTGATGCTGTTCCGCTCGCTTCATATTCAGCATTTGCAGCGTTGTCAGATATTGAACTGTTATGCATGCAGCAACACTTTGAGCGTTGCCAGGAAATTTGTGTTTGTCCACACTGTAAAAATACTACGTGGTGAATTCACTCGTTTTGACGGAGGTAACATTTACAGTCGGACGTTCCCAGAGTCGGATTTACACAACAGAGCGACTCATTCACTGTTTCAAAACATAAGGGAAATATGTTGCTTTTAGATAAAATCTTTTTTAATTAAGTGTAATTAATTAATCTTGCCAAACAACACGAGATTTAAATGGATTTTGGTGTATGACTAAATAAATGAAAACAATAAATGAGCTTAAACATTAAAATAGTGTTTATTATTTTCATCACTGAGTGCTAACATAATGCGCAATATGAATAAAAAATATTATGGTTGCATTGTTCACAAAGCAAAAACTTAAATTTAGCTAAGCTGTATTCATGCTTTTCTGGATTTTTTGTAAACTTTCTAAAACAAATATGTTTATGTGTATTAAAAAATAAAAAATAAAACATCTCTTAGTACAGAACATTCCAGAAAAATGGAAACTGTACATTGCAAAGTAGTTAGAATATATTAGGGGTGTCCCAATCCGATATTGATATTTGATATTGGTCCGATATCATATCAGCCAGAAAACAAACATCGGCAGCGTCTAAAATCTCCGATATATATATATTATATTTATTCAATTGTAGAATACTATAAATATTACATTGAAGGTTAAAATGTATGTAAACAATTGGTTAATAATAAATGGGTCAGTATTTCTCATGCCTACTGTTGCTGACTATTGTTCTTTGTTTGAGTAACATCTCTTGATCAAGTCTTTTCACATCATAAAAGTGCTGATATCGCATCGGATCAATATTGGTATCGGCCAATAATCAAGGCTGCAATATTGGTATCGTATCGGAAGTAAAAAACGTTGCGAGAATATCTGTGGCATGAAATAAACAGAACAACTGATGAAGCTGAAGAATTTAGTTTGAAATAGTTTTTCTACATAGTAGTTCAAAAGTTGGGTCAAATGATGCTATTTGTAGCAACGCTTCTAGCCCCGCCCACATCCTCTACCACTGAGAGTGGTCGACTGTCCACTACAATCATTTGTGCTTTGTTCATTTGTCACTCATGGACTTATTCATTATGGCTCTGAACCCCGTCATCTTGTCCAGTGTGGATTGAAAACACTGTCTGCTCAAAGCATGTAGCAGCTAGCACTGTCCGAGTGTCTATGCTAGCTGTCTTTGCTAGCTGCTACATGTTTAGTATTGAGGTGGTAGCTGAGGCTGGGAGAGCTCTGGTGATTGATAAACTTTTTCTTGCACAATTTGCACACAACTGGGTTTTTGTTCTCCATGGTTTGTTTTCATTTAAACTAAGATTAACGACAACAAAACACAACAAAGACTTCTCTTTTTGGTCTCCCGTGTCTTATATTGTAGCCGGTTCATCAGTATTATGGGTATACTGCGAACTTGTGCAATGAGAAAGGTTTTGCGCTGTTTGGATTTAAAAAAAAGCGATGAACTGCATTATTTTTTAATGAATCACAATTACCGCGTGTAAGTCCCAGCCCTAGCTGCTTTGGTTTTACATGTACTTCATTCGTCCTGTTTTAAATAAAACCTCCATTATCACAGAATTCAACTTAAACTCATTTTTAAAAGAAAAATATTGCACCAAATACAAGACAGTCATCTCATTGGATTTCATATGAAAACTAAAGAAATGCGTTAAAAAAAAATTCAGTTTGTCTATCCTTTGAAATATGTCTATGACAAAAAAATGTTTCTTAAGAAAAAATTTCCGTCTTGAAAAATAAATGTTCTTTTACGATTAAATTGTCTGCTATATTAAAATGTCCCTTATTACAGCGGCTTGCACCCATAGGGTGTGGACAGTCTGATACAGGGCAAAATTATATTGTATTTATTAAAAAATAAATAAATAAATAAAAACACTTCTGCTTTAACGCTTGTTGTTCAAGTGCGTCTCGAACAGAAAAAGACAAAAATGTCAGCAATAGTAAAAACATCAACGATAATCTGTTGATGACATGATGAAAGGGTCCATAACTACAAACAACTCTCTATAGCTGACGCTTTCACTCTGAGGCTGAACAGAAAAAGAAGAAGCAGCTTTGGACTCACGGCGCCCCCTACTTAAGACAGGAGTACTGCCTGTCTTTTCCCTAAGGTTTAATTACAGATTCAGTGAGATTAAACACATTACACACACATGTGATGTACATCATATAGATCAGAGTTTCAAAATCTAAAATCGCATTGGAATAAATACTTTAAAAAGTGGATGCCTTTACAAAAACGCAGCGGTATTCGTGCTCAAACGGAGCGCACAAGAGAAAAAAGGCTCCGCGTTATGAAAAGTATAGGATGTACAACAAAAGTGATGCTGCAGACATAGAAAACTGGAGACCCGGGGGACACATGCGGCCCTTCCTGGGGTTTTGTGTTGTCTCTAAAGTAAATACACAAAATAACAACAAGAAAACACCCAAAAACGACCGCATAAATACAGGAAATTACTTCAAATACTTACAAGATGAGAATTAAAATACAGAGATGACAAAAAAAAACAAAAACAGACAAACACACAAAATGATTTAGAAAACAAATACAAAAAACAAAAACATAAGAACGACAACAAAATGACAGTAAAGTACATGAAACAACAGAAATACAAACGATGACTCAACAAAACATGCAAAATTGGTTTAGCGGTTAGCACGTGCGTCTCACAGCAAAAAGGTCCTGGGTTCAAGCCCTGGGGTGGACACTTGGGTCTTTTCTGTGTGGAGTTTGCATGTTCTCCCCATGCTGCGTGGGTTTTCTGCAGGTACTCCGGTTTCCTCCCACAATCTCAAAACTTGACTGTTATGTTGATTAGAGTCTCTAGATTTCCCATAGGAGTGAATGTGAGTGGTTATTTGTCTGTGTGTTGCCCAGCGATGGAGTGGCGCCCTGTCCAGGGTGTACCCCCGCCTAGTGCCAAGTGTGAGCCGGAGATAGGCACCGGCAGACCCCCGTGACCCTGAAATAGGACAAAGCGGGTCAGAAAATGGATGGATGGACTTCAGAGACTTAACAGATGAACTTTAAAGTACACAAAAATGACAAAAAAGTATAAAAAAACAACATATCAGACAGAAACACACAAAATGATTTAGAAAACAAACACAGAAAACCGAAACGCAAATAATGACAGAAAAATTTATAAAACAACAAAAACACAAAAGATAGACAACAAAATTACAGAAAAATACAAAAGAAAAGCAACAAAAACACACAGAATGAATTTGAATAGACACAAAACAACAAAAAAAAACAGCAAACAAAAACACAATAAATTATAGCAAAAATAAACAAAATAACAGAGAAATATACAAAACAACAACAGTTACCAATTGTGCTTTCCTTTTTTTAATCACGTTTATGATCCCGCTGTAATAAAAGTGGCTCATGTGTGTTGGTGACTTACAGAGAACCTGTAACGTGCTCTTTATATCACCACATGCAGCACAACTTAAACACTTATACGCCTTAAAATAACAAATACTATGCTATGCCCTGAAAGTTATTATGAAGCGTTGGATTATTATTATTAGTGATGCTCCGAAAATGCACTCTTCTCACCAAAACCACCCGGCTACAACAGGATGTTGTGATGACGTGAGTATCCCTTAGTTGACGCGCCTCCAAAACATCCAAACTATGCATCAGAAATGTTTTATTTAGTATTTACTTTAATCAGAATTTTATTGTCATTTAATTTAATTTGACTGTGCATTGTTGGAATGTCGATGCTAAATAAATATTCCTTAATATATTTATTGTTTGAATAAATGCAATGTTTTAATGTTAATGACCTTAGTAAACATTTTTAAACATAAATGCAATGCTACTGATAATTGGCATAATTATTTCTTTAGGCATTTTCAGTTTTTGCCCAATAATTTTCATTCCAGTGCATCCCTGCTTAGGGCTCCTCATACCAGTTATTATTTCAGTGATTACAATCTGAAAAAAAGATATTTTGTATTTATGCTTGATTTGTTTTCTCCACCTTATTTTGCAGATTGTTGTTGAATGTAGATTAGTAAATACTTCTTATCATAAATTCACACTGAACTTCACAGTGTGGCTACGTCTCTTTGTAGGAGTCATGGTCACAACAAATTTCTCTCACTAGATGGAGTCATTGGCCAAATGCTTGTCGTATAAGTCACGTCATTGCATAAGTCGTCCCGGCAATTTTGATATTAAAAGTCACGCTTAATGTGCTGAACAAAATACAGTAAGGATGAACAAAATCTATAAGCATGTATCCACTACTTTATGTTCAGATTCAGTATGAAGCCACAGCACTGCGAAACCAATTTTTTAAAAATACAATTTTAGTTAAAAAAATTTGAGTGAATCCATCAGAATTCACCCAGACTTTACAGGATCATTCTACATGATGACCGAGTATTTTAGGATCTATCCTGTGTGCGTGTGTGTTAGGGATGTAACGATTCACTCAACTCCCGATACGATTCACGATACTGGGTTCACGATACGATTCTCTCACGATTTATTATACAAAATGGGAATGTAGACAAATGACTGAAAAATATTCCTTTATTTTTTTTGGGAAAATACTGTACTATTTTCCTTTTATTTTTATTGTCAAAAGAATCCCTTGATAAACTATTCAAAACAATGCAATTTAACTAAAAATAAATCTTGAATGAAATAAATAAAGGAATAATACAACCGAAGAATCCTATAAATTTAAATTCTGGTTCTATAATAAACAATGCAAAACTGCATAATAGTTCCTTTTTCCTTTTAAAAGTGTGACTGAAAATGTATTTTGTGCCTTAACAATTGGACTTAAAAAAATCACCACTCATTGCACTGTATTTGCGTCAGATATTTGTTTGGACCAGCAGAGGGCGCTGGCAACCCAGTGGTCGGTTGGCATGCAGATATCTTGCAGTGAAGAAGCGATGCTATGCTAGCAGACAGAGCTAATAGAAAAACGTGACTTTTACAGATATTCACGTAATATTACAGATATTCTTTCAGTGCTAAAGGGGTAAGGAATCATTTATGAACATGTTTAAAAGTAGAAGGCAGCCAGATAGAAAGTGATAACAGATTCCGCCTGCCACTTCTGATAGAAGTGGAGGCGGCGGTTAAAAAAAAACTGGTTAAAAAAAAGTATTGTGATTCAATTTTTACAGCATCGATGTGAACTGTGATACCTATGAATCGATTTTTAACTGCCTTACGATTAATCGTTACATCCCTAGTGTGTGTGTTTACACTAGGGCTGCACCATTTTGACAAAAAACCTAATTGCGACTTTTCTGGCAGATATTGTGATTTCATTTAAATTGTGTTTTCCACATTTGTTTTTTAAAATTAAGTTTTTTTTTAGAAATATTATTCACATTTTTCAGAACATTTACAGTAATATACAGTTTTTATCTCCTGTGAGGAAACAAAATAAATACTGATAAAAAAAAACAAAAAAAAACATAATTAAACAAAAATGTGTGTCAAAAATAAAGCAAGATACAATTAAAAGGTAGATATAAGTTGTACTGACATGGATTATTCTGACTGCTCATTTTTAATTATTCATGTCATATGAAGTTGTACAGTATGAGAGCAGCATTGCCATTCAATTTCTCTTAGGGATCAATGGTTTACTGAATCTGATCAGGTTTATTGATTAAGTTTTGATCAACTTAATTTAAATTAAACTAATTTAAATGATCCTGATCACATCATTCCAGACTGTAATGATTAAACAAAAGGAAATGGATGCAAGGACACATCAGTTGTTTCACCACTAGGGGCCAGAATATTTTACAGTATCAGAAGTTATCAATAATCTACGATGTTTCAGACTCTACAATCCCTGACATCGATGGTTTCATCCACAACAACAGAACCACTTTATCTCTGATTAGGTGTTGTTTAAACACTGAGCAGGTGAAGCTGATTAAAGCTGATCATGTTTTCACAGAGCACAGCAGTGCTTGACGAGAAATGGACGGAGCTTCACAGACACGTTAAAGTTAAGCGGGCACTGTTCGGCTTTGTATTTAGGGGTCAGTGTTGATTTGCGTAGTTTTTTGGCAGTTTAGATGGTGTTTCGGCTGGTTTAGACTGTGTTTGAAGCAGCTAAGAGTGGGAGTGTGGAGGGGGGAGGGCGGTGCACCTAATGAGCGGTCCCCAGAAACAATCACTCATAAAAAAAACATAATTTTCCTCACGATGACGGCGTTTCAACTCGATTCTGTCCATTTCCGAGTTCAACAGTAGATTCTGTTTTCATTGGTTGATTCCGCCTGCAGATCCGTTAACTTGGATTTTATAGGGATCTGGTATAGTTGATGTTAGTGCACTCACTACCGAGACTCGCTGCAGCGCATACAAGCTTGTGTCCTGTAACCATCTATGATTGGCCAGCATTTCAGGAAGGCGGTTCTCTGCAATTCTGATTGGCGAACATATATATCACTGAAATGATAGAGACGTTATCGCAGTAGTGAAAACCTCGATTAAGGTTAATTGTTCAGCATTTGTTCACACTGGTCTTCTTCACCTTCTAGAAACGCTCCCTGACCAAAGTCTTAAATGTCCCCATTCATCACTAATTCATGAAAAACTGTGAAAAGTGTGTGAACCTTTTTTTTTCATCTTTGATTTCGGCTGAAATTTAGAAGCTGAACAAAGTTACACCATGGTCTTCATAAGTCACATAGTCACGTCTAGTTAAAGAAAAATATGTGTGTGTGTGCGCGTGCGTGCGTGCGTGTGCGTGCGTGCATGAGAATCACTTTACACTTGAACCTGAAATATGAGCATGTTACACCACGGTCCTCTTAAGTTACATAACAAAAATACTGGCTACGTTTACATGGGAGCTTTAATTCCTCTTTAAACTGACCATGTAAACACTTCATTTCTAATGCTAATTGAATTCTGAATTTATCTTAAATCCCATCTAGGTGGCTGGTTTATTTCAATTTTAATTTCGAATTACATAATTCCTCTTTCTTGTAAACACTCAACTTGCTCAATTTAGCTGTATGTTCATTCGGTTTGTTCTGCTCATGCTCAATTTACTGCGATAACGACATAATCCAAGATGGCCACCTGGACTAGAGCCAAGACTATTTATTTATAAAAGCCTCAGAATACATGGATATAATGAAAAGAGTGGATGGACGGAGGCATAAACATGCAGACTTTCACATGGACACACACGGACCTCGGTAAACACGGTAAACAGAACAGGCTTCACCGGACGGCAGGCACTAGGACCTGGAGGCGGAGTAAATGCGTCCCCGTACTGCATGCACAGGCTGTAATATCACCAGTTTATCATTTTACCAGTTGTTAGAGCTACTGTCTTTACCAGGGAGCAAATATTTATTCCTGGTGATTGTTTTCCAGAGGTTTACTGGGCTTTTTACTCTCTTACGCTCCGTGGTCCAAACTGAAACCGTGTGTTAATGTTGAGCTGTTGCTTCAAAACTACAATCTAAATAAAGGTGAAAACAGTTCTCATGTGTGGTGTTCTGTGTTACAGCCGACAATAAAAGGTCTGTTGTGTGATTCTTCTGATAGATGTGATACATCATGTTCTCCCCCTGTCCAATCAGAGCCTTCCCAACTCCCAGACCTGAAGTGGAATTATCTAAAGCCGAATAAACCGGTTTTCCATGTAAACCTCAATTCGGGAATCATTATTTTCATGTAAACACGAAGCATAACACTTTAAATCCAGTGATTTCATTTGGAATAACTAATTCTGATTTTAAAAACATCATGTAACCGTGGCCACTGTCCTCTTGAACAGCTCAAAACAACGCCTTTGCTGAAATCTTAACAAATAAGGGTGTGTGTGTGTGCGTGTGTGTGTCTGTAATGAGCTGCGTTTCCTGCAGCTGGAACAAACAGCTGTTGGGTCACAGCAGCCGTTTGAATTGATTTTATGGATCAAAATGAAGACGATGAGAAGCGGAAACAAAGTTTTTACAGAGAAAAAAAAAACACGTTAGAAACTGTTGTTTAGATCGCTGCTTCTCTGACATCCAAAGAATCCTCCCACAATGACAAGCTACAACACAAACCAAGGAAAATGTTTACATTTGAAGCACCAAACGTCTGTAGGTAAAGTTTAAACAAGAAGTTTAAACTGAACTTAAATGTCTTTTCACCTTTGTAAAAAGGAAGAAAATTCAATAATAAATAACTGATATTTACACAGCGTAGGTTGAGTTAACACCTCAAAGACAGCAGCAGCAGCAGCTGCACTCACATGTTAAGAAATGACGGTAACAGAAACCGCAACATGAATCCAGAACCTGAAATAAAACCTGCGCTAAAGAAAAAATCCATCGAGACGTGATCTCACTTAGTCAGAACGCCACCGAACACGAAACAAATGCCAACAATCCCACCAGGCCACGGTCGTGGTGTGAATGAAAACCTAACTGAGACAGGGCCAATTCAAAATAGAAACAGAGAATATGGACTTTTATTTTAAATATTAACGAGAATCATAAATATAAGTATTTTTCATAAAATAATAAATATAAAATAATAAATATAAGTGTTCTTAATACAATAATGAATCTAAGTTGAGTAAAGTCATTAATAATAAATATTAATTCAGCATTTACTTTTTCGATTACAATGTCTACCCGACACACACACGCACGCACGCACGCACGCACGCACGCACGCACGCACGCACACACACACACACACACACACACACACACACACGCTTTTTATTTACTGTATGTTGAAGCATCCAAAATGAAATATTTAGTACTAATAATGACTATGAAAAGTAGTCAAATAGTAAAATATCGTAAATTTAAACTGGGCGTTGGAAATTTCAAGCACATTCATAAAAGAAAAATTCCTTTCAAAATAAAAGCAAAACAGCCCTTTTGGATATAAACTGATGGAAACCAATAGAAAACCTCCTCACATCAGTTTAATAAAACCCAATTAAGAAATATTTCTCATTTAGGTTTTACAGAAAGAAGATTCTTTATCGATCAACATGTGACCCTATAGTTTGTGTCTCTGAGGGACAGCACGTGTGAGTGAGTTCCGTTTTGGGGCAGGAGCCTGGACGGACTGTGTGAGGTGAACCTATATTTTAGCTTCACGATGGATTTCACAATCCTGTGCTTTGTACATTTTTACACAGAAAAACACTCCAAACACTGAATATTTAGCACAAAAGATGAATTTACAGAGTACTGCTACATTATTACATTATTAAGATTTAATGCAGGTTTTTACCAAAACCACAGTTTTGTTTGGTTTTTGTTTAACTTGTTCGACATACCATCCCAGCACAAGTCGTGTCATTGAGTACTGACTAGTTTGCAGTAGTAACACTGGGCTCATACCCTGTATGATGTTGTGATGAATGTCTCAAGGGGTGTTTTAATTCAGCTGGTGATCATGTTACTTGGTGAACCCTGGACAACAAAAATGAAAACGTGGGAAATTTAAACCTCCAGCAGTTGAGATCACAAGGCTTTACTGCGGACATGGGCAACTGATGGCCCAGGGGCCAAATGAGGCCCTTGGTCTAATTTTGTGTGGCCCCCCAAAGTAAAAGCATAAAATGACAGAAAAATACACAGAAATGGTGAAAAATCTACAAAATGACAACAAAATAGGCAGAAGTGATAGAAACATATACACGACTATAACACAACAATAAAGCCTTTGTTGATGCTCAGATGGGTCATTATTCTAATGCTAACATAAACTTATTGTTTATTTATTTATTGTCTCCTCCGTTCCTGCAGCGCTGAGCTGTAACGAGAACGACGGCGAGTCCATGGACAGAGACTCTCAGTACAGCTCCAGTCAGAAGACCAAACGCATGCGCACCTCCTTCAAGCACCACCAGCTCCGAACCATGAAGTCCTACTTTGCCATCAACCACAACCCAGACGCCAAGGACCTCAAGCAGCTTGCGCAGAAAACCGGCCTCACCAAGAGGGTCCTTCAGGTAACCACGTTCCCAAAGTTCACGTTTCCCACACTCATGCTCCCAATGCTAACTTTCCAACCGCTAATGTTCTCAATGCTCATGTTTACATCACTAATGCTCCTTACACTAACGTTCATGTTCCCAAGGCTTACATTGCCAACGCTTACGTTCCAACACTAACGATCCCAACACTAATGCTCCCAATGCTTACACTCACAACGCTCACACTCCCACCACTTACGCTGTCAACGCTACTGCGGCTAACACTCATGCTTCCAATGCTAACACTCCCAATGCTCACGTTCATGTTCTAAATACTTACATTCCCAATGCTTACGTTTCCAACACTAACGCTCCCAACGCTAATGCTCCGAATAGTTACGCTCCCAACGCTAACGCTCACACTCCCAACACTCACGCTGTCAACACTATTGCAGCCAACACAAATGCACTCACTGCTCACACTCCCGTTCCCAATGCTCACGCTCCCAACGCGAATGCACCCAATGCCCATGCCTTCAACGCTAATGCTCTCAATGCTCATGCCCTCAACGCTAATGCTCCCAATCCTCATGCCCTCAACGCTAATGCTTCCAATGCTCAGAAACACTGATGTTCCCAATGTTCATGTTACCAACACTAACGCTCCCAACGTTAAGGCTCCGAAAGCTAACATTCCCAACATTAGCGTTCCCAACATCGACTTTCCACAGCCTCCATTGATCCAAAACATGTTGAAAACCTTCTCATTCCAGATGTTGCTCCTCCTCACTTCTCCACGTCTGCATACCAATTGGTAATAGTTGTTTTTCACATTAATCATGCCGCTCTCTGTCCGTCTGCTCGTCATCAACCATGTCTTGGTTTAAGCGGCGACCATTTTATCTGGCGACTGTTAGCCCATCGGCTCCACATCACTGGGCAGGGATCGAGCTAAAGTTCACTCACATCTAACCATGCGATCACATCTGTGATCTGCTCCAGAGCGGGAATATGTTCACACCAGGATCAACTATGTGGTCTCTCTGGGGAATCCAAACACGGCACGATTAAAGCGAGCAAACAAACACACCCTTTACTTTCCCAACTCCAGACTTTACTCACTTTCACTCCAACCAAAGAAAAGTAATATTTTCCAAACTAAATCTCTACGGATGTGTCAACAAATGCTTTTGTGCATCGTTATCGATTTTCCTAAATGCTCTGATTGTCCAATCAAGGTTTTTAAAAATCTCTCTGAAAAAGCTGATGATTATAAATGAGTACGGTAGAGGGATTGACCGGTGGACGGACAAACAAAGTCTGGCACTCGCGGATGTTTTTGGGGTGATCAAAGATGGGCGTGATTCTCCCCTGCCCTCGGTGACATCACGGGTCACGTGTGCCGCGCAGTAGCTGGAATTTAAATAGTGGACTCTCAGCGGTTTATCTTGGCGAATTCACATTTAACCCTGAATTTAACCTTTTTTTAATCGCCATTTTGAGAAAAGATAAGTTTGGTTAACGCCCAGTTGCGCCTGAAAAAAATCACATTTCATGAAACTGATATAAGTTTGTAAAATAGTGTGATTTAAGTTTTTGCTCATAGATATCAACAGGCCTCAGCCCAAACATAGATATATATATTAAATAACATTATTATACATTTAATATATTATATACATGGAGATATATACATATAGACATATATCCAGTAGATATAAAGCTACTCAATGTGCTTTACATGATCAAAACGTGCAACAAAAAAACATTCAACAGCTTCAAAATCAGTAAGAACATTAAAATCAGCAGCAAAAACATTTAAAATCAGCAGTTAAAACATTTAAAATCATTAGTAAAAGCATTTAAAATCATCAACAAACACAGTACATCAACAACAAACTTAGGCAGAGGTGCAGTTTGAGCTCTCTGTACTAAATGTGTGCTTAAGTTTGTTTTCGTCTAACACTGAAGTGACTAAATGAGAAGAATCAGTGATAAAAGGAGGAATCTTCGAATCGCCTGAAGCAGGAATCATACATTCCGAGCCAGAAGTACCTGGAAATAATGGCTCACTGTAAACATCTGGAGAGTGAAACAAAAACGCAGAGCAAAGCACGCCGTTTGATTCCCACCAAAGACGACGGAGAATTATCCGGCAGTAACGGAGAGTCAGAGAAACGAGACTTAAAGCTTTTGGGAGAAAAAAAAAAGAAAGAAAAATGGACCCCGATTGCGGCGCTTTAATTAACGCTTGCAGAAAACAAAGCAGGCGTTTTGCTTTGATGCCTTGGAGTTTTCAGGGCTGTTATTGCAGCTGAAGCTGCTCTCCCGACGCTCGGCTCCCAGGGCTCCGTCATCGCGCCGTCGCTAACATGCACTGACACACACACACACACACACCCCCACACGACTTATTAGCAGCAGAAAAACAAGGCATCTTTAAGGAGGATTCTTAAAGGTGTCTTCAGCCTTTACTTTTCTCAGCATTTAGCAAGACATTTCCAGAGCATTTCTAAGTTTATGGAAAGATTTGGGATTTTAGGAGTTTATTTACAACTCTGAAGTGTGTGTGTTAGTGTGCGTGTGTCTAATTTCCGGACACTTTCCTTTGTGGGTTTCAAGGTTCTGTCATCTTCAGACACACCAATGCGCTTTCCACAGCTGTGTGTCTGTGTGTTTGACAGAAAACATAATTTCAATAAAAGCAGGCAAAGCTGACATTAAGAGAGTTAAATTTGTTTGCCGAAGACAATCTTTTTTGTTGCAGTTTTACCACCCCCACCCCCAAAAAAAATCACAAAATCTCTTTTATTTTCAACCTGAAAGGCTTAATTAAACAGAAAATACCTACAAATGTTTCAAATATTTCAATATTGTTCTATATGACATATTTTGATTTTGGTCACACCAAAAACACTTAGGAGCAGATTCACAAAAGGTTTAGTGGGATTAAAATGTGTACAAACATCACTCCACACGCTAATGAATAAACATAGTAGGCAGATGTTCCGGGGAAGCAAAAATATGGGAAAATGCAAATAAATTAATGCAGGGGACGCAATGCGATTCATGAAATCTGGAACTGTTTGCGGTGATTGTTTTAGTACGGAAAAATAGTACAACTGAGAAGCAGGCGCAGACACACACACAGTTGACAGAAAAAAACAGCGGAGATGGAAAAAAGGCTACAGGTGTGTGTGTGTGTGTGTGTGTGTGTGAGAGAGAGAAAAAAAGAGGATCGCTGTGCACAGAGATGGATATATGAATATGACCATGGATCGATGGATCACTGCTCCACTGATCTCCTTTCTCTCCGTGTTTTAAACGTCAAAGTCTCGTGCCATGTTGATGTCAGGCCAAAATCAGTAGATCAGAGTAATTTACACATGAGTGTGTGTGTGACACAGTGCTGCTCAGACCTATTGGATGATGGTCAGTAGTTCATCTTCAAAGAATGCAGACAGATTGACAGACTTGCTGTATAAACTCAGATCAATGGTAGATCAATAGGACAGTTTCTGTCCAAATCTGCCTATTTTGCGTGCACTGGTCAGAGCAAAGTTAAAGGACTGAACGGAGCACACACATTAAATATCATTAGGTGTTAAAGTAGTTGTTTAAAAAAAATCAATAATAATAATAATAATAATTGTACATTATTAAATGTTTGTGCAGCAGACAGAGAAGTCCATCTGCCTCTTAGTTAACTTGCTCAAATGTCAGTGTGTGCACTGACGACTCCAAATTAAACAAGCAAAACGCTCATTTAAATAAAGGCGGTCAGCCCCAGTTCTGCTCATGCACTAATCATTGCCGCAATCTTAGTGAATTCCGTGCAGCAGGTGAGGAAAATGTGTCACTTAAGGATTTAGGGAAGCAACTGAATTACCACCTTTTCGGATCTTTGTGAATCCGCCCCTTAAAGGAATCCAAAACAACCTTAAAAGGGAATTGCGAGAATGAGAGATTTGTATACATAATATATGGATAAATAATTTCTTGTAGCCTGAGACTGACCACATACGTCCATTAGTGACACAATGTTTGGTATTGATTTAAATGGATTTGTTATATATAACAATACATCATCAGCATACAGAGACACGTTGTTGTCTCCCTTATCGTCTGCCACCACAGATCGCCAAGGTATTAGCCAGTGGTTGTCCCGTTCCTGTCCTGTCCTGTCATTTTCCGTTGTGTCCTTTTCTGCCTTGTCATGGAGAGGATCCAGATTTAAGAGTTAACTTTGATTATTGTCATCGGTATTCAAATTTTCAAACTGTGTGAGCAAAATCCAAAGTCAGTGCGGACAAAAAGAAAAAAATAAATCTGTGTTTTTTTGCCTCCTTATCGTGGTTCATGCGTAAACAAATGTAATCTTGCTCCATCAAAGTCTGAACCACATCTTCTTTAAACCTGCTCCACAAAGATGGTCAAACACTGTTGTTAAATGCTGTGAGTGCAACATTCTCTGTTTGAATGTCTGTGTTGTGAATCCTGCAGGTCTGGTTTCAAAACGCCCGCGCTAAGTTCAGGAGGAACCTTCTGCGTCAGGAGAGCTCGGGCGTGGACAAGACGTCGGACGGCTCCACGCTGCAGGGCGGCACCCCGTCAGGCCCCGCCTCTGAGATCTCCAACGGCTCCATGAGCCCCTCCAGCACGCCCACCACACTGACAGACTTGACCAACCCCACCATGCCCACCGTCACCTCGGTGCTCAGCTCGGTGGGAGGCCTGGACGTGCACGAGTGCCGCAGCCCAACACAGACCACGCTGACCAGCCTCTTCTGATGAAGCGCCGCTCCTCACTGGATCTAAAATGCTGCTCTTCTGTGGAAGTATGGAGTTACATTTGTGCCACAATTCTGCACCAGCAAAAGGAAACCTTTGCACCAGCAAAAAGAAAATGTGTGCAGGCAGAATCCCTTTCTGTGTGAGCGGAGGCAAAATCTTCACGAGAAAAAGGAAAACTTTGCACGAGAAAAGAAAGATCCCGTTTGAGGGAAGACAAATTTTGTGCAAGCAAAAGCAAATTTGGTATTCGTTAAAGGAAATTCTGCACGAGCCAATTAAAGAATTTAGCACGAGAAAACACAAATCAGCCACGAGCGAAAGTGAAATTCCAACCTAACAAGAAAGAAAACAACGTGAACAAAAACTAATCCTGTGCGACCAAAACCAAAACTAGTGTGAGCGCAAAAAACATCTTTAGAAGTAAAAGTAAGTTGAGTTCTCTCGCTCTGAGTTTTCCTCCCTCTTCACCCTGTGTGAGCTGCAAAAGTGTTTGAAATCTGAGGTTCTCAAGCGATGGGTCGGGGACACAGAATTGGGTGTTGGAGCTGTTTTTAGAGACTCACAGGATTTTGCCTCAAAGAAAATTATATTACAAATTAAATCATATAAATTCAACGATGTAGCATTGTACCATCTGACCTTATTTATCACTGTAAGGGGCAGTTATGTGGTTCCCAAGAGTTTTAGTGTTTCTAATGATACAAATACTGCTGGAATGCTTTAAAAAAATGTTTTTACTCTAAATTTTTGTGTTTTTTTTAATAAAAATGATATATTTTTTATTGTGGTGATGGTTTGTTTTAATTTAAAAAAAAAAAAAAAAAATTAGTGGCAAAAAACTACAAGGTTTCAGGACAGAAGTTTTATGACACACATTTTTACATTTAATGGCAAAATATTTTGGGATTAAAATGACTTAGAGTTTGAGTTGCAGCTTGTGGTTAAAGGTGAACCGTTAAATCCCGAAGCCAAACCAGTAAAAACAAAAAAACTAAATCTGCTTTGGAGAAACCACGTGATGACGAACGAGAGGAAACGTTTCTATGTTTGCTTCAACTCTTCTATAATTTGTAACTTCTCGTGCTGATTTGGTTTTTTGCTCGCTCAGAGTTGTGGCACAAATGCGACGCCATATGGGACATTTAGGACACGGTTGGACAGCGAGTCCTCTGAGGCCTTCGCCGTGGAGGGAACTCTTCTTGTTATTTTGATGTTGTCGTCTTTGTGGAGAACTGAGGAGACTCGATTTGCATTTTTCAATGTTTCAGACTGCAGAGGAGAGAAAAAACATCTTCGTTTTTTTGGGGGGAAAGAGTTTTTTTCCCAGCACAGTATTTATGTTGTCGTTGGAGAGTCACTGTTAGGACTGTATAAAAGATTCAGTTTCTTTTTGGGGGAAAAATCTGAGATTAAACAGGTTACAACATCCTGATGGAACAGAGCTTTGCTGTGTGTGAGTCCTTCTGTGTTTGCACACACACACACACACACTGATATACACACTGACACACACACTCCAACAAGTACAGTAATCCATTAAATTTTTTAAATTGTTTTAATATATAGCAGTTTTAAAATGCATACATTTAAACATTATTAATATTAAACAGTACAGTGGATAAAAAAAATAAAAAAAATGAGTTTAAAAATGCAAAAATAAATGAAATTATTAAATCATGATAATAAATTGAAATTATAAGAAAAATATATTAATAATATTATCGATGAAATATAAAAACGTTTGTTGACAGATATTATTTCCATCATAATTTGTGTTGGATATTTTTCACCTGATTTTTCCACTAAATTTAAGTTTAATTGTGATATTTTACAATGCATGGTGCAGTGACAATTTAGACGAACTTACTCTAAACTACGACTGAATGCAAACAAAAACAGGTCGACTAAAACTGACTGACGTGCATTATGTATTTGTTTCATCCGTCCCGGACAAGCCCCCATTGTTTTCCACCTCCATGCTGCTGCTGCTGCTGCTGCAGAACAGAGATGGAGAGAGAGAGAGAGAATAGAGGTTTTTAAATAGGCTCCGCCCCTGGCCAGTATAGGTGTGTGTCAATCAGGTCACTAAGCGCGGGTTCAACACATGTTCTAGTAATATCGACTAATATTGTCTGTCAACGAATTTAATCCAATCAATGACCAATGCTGAGATCGGGGCAGATATTTCAATATATATATTTATCTATTTATTTCATATTTGAATAAACATGAGGAAAAATACCAGGACCTGATCTCTCTATTATCATTATTGTAGTTATGGTCCGGTGCATCTGTTGAACTGTCCTCAGACTGTGTGTGGAACTGTTCACATTGAGGATTAAGACAAGTGTTGGGAGTAACTACTTTTTTTGTAATATATTACAGTAATATTTTCCTTTTTAAAGTAACTCAGTTGTGTAACCCATTACAAAAGTGAAAAGTGCTAATATATTACGAGTTACAATAAAAGTAACTTAAGTTTAATTTTAGTGCATATTTGCTTTGTTTTCTCACTGTTTGCAATTATTTGAGGGGGAAAAAAATGATTATTATAGTTAAATATAACTTATGGGGAACAAAAAAGAGCTTTCTGCTCCTGAAACAGCAAAAGTATTTGAAACAAAACTTAGACCGATGTTATTCAAACACTATCAGTGTGATATAATTAGTGTTCTGAACCAAAAGTAAGTAGTGCAAAAAAATGGAAATACAGACATTTTTATCCCAGTAACTAGTAATATAAATATATTACAAGTTTAGAGTAACTTACCTAACACTGATTAAGACACGTCTGGATATAGAAACCCTAAAAATGACGGCAGGAGCAAATATCAAAATACACAAATTCACAATATCACAAAAAGCTTTTTGGAAATACTTTTTTTTTTTACTTTTAAACTGTGTTTTTATGACAAAGGGATTTTAAACAATGTAAGGTTTAAATGTGCTTTGTCAGGATCAGATTTACAAATCAGTGAACACAACTGAATAGGGAATGTTTAAGCCTCACGATGAAAATGTATGTATTATCTCCATATTAATGTTATCTTTTGACTTTTTTCATTTAAAAACCGGCACCAAAAGCTTGTCCAGTGGGGGCGTGGTAAATGTGGCCTATGAAGAGCATTTCCTGACCTCTGGGCTTCTCAACTGAGGATTTTCCTACGTGGACCTGGAAAAGCAAAGACCGCCTGCCCGTTGTTTAACTCACATTAAATTGAACTAGTTTTGTTTGGAGTGTTGTTTCGTACGGATGTTTACGGGATTCTAAGCTGGTGATAAATAACACATGGTGTAAGAAATGGTGACATCTGGGGACTGACCACAGTCACCCTGGCATTGTTGCAATTATTCCCAGTCTAGTTTACTGGAAGGAAAACTTTAGTTGAAGAAAACAATGATGAAATTACCACCACAAGAGTTTAAAACCCAGTGACAGCAGGATGTGTTGCAGGCGTGTGAACAGCAGCTTTCCGTCTTTGATTATCACACAAGAACAGCCACAGATTAGCGACTTTAAAGAAGTCTGAGGAAAAAGCTTTAAATGAGCATGTGTGCAGTAGCTGGCAGACTGTGTGAGAGTGAAATGACTCAAAAATCTGCTTTCATGAGCATGTGCAGTGTTCTCATGGCTGATCATAAAGGAAGGAGCGCTTCACGCTCCATGTGCAGTAGAGAGGTTTAACAAGGATGAGGTGGAGCTTTAGAATGAAATATAAAAAAAACCACACAGCGTTGAGCTTTTGCTGCAGACAGAGAGAATCAGTGATAATGTTAGTCTTCACGTCAATTCGGCCATTATGATTATTTATTTGTATTTGTTGCGTTGCCGTATGCAAAACTATAAAACACTGAAAAACGTTTTTGTCTGTTTTGTTTATTTTTTCAGTTGGTTTAAAGTCTGGTGCTAGCCTATTTCTGGTCTATGTTTGGAAGGCTTTGGTTCGTTTCAGGTCTTTTAAAGTCTGTTTTCACTATGTTATAAGTCTGTATTTAGTTTGTTTTTATTCTGTGTTTAGTCTCATTCTAGTTTGTTTAAGTCCATTATTAGGCCTATTTTAAGTCTGGCTTTGTGTCTGTTTTTAGTCTGTTTTATGGTCTGTATTTAGTCTGTTTTAAGTCTATTCTAAGTCTATTATAAGTCTGGTTTTGATCTGTTTTTAGTCTTTTTTGGTCTGATTTTAGTTTGTTTTTAGCCAGTTTATAAGTCTATTTTTAGTCAGGGTTTTTTTTGTGTTTTTTTTTTATTTTTTAACTTTTGTCAGTTTTAAAGTAAGTCTATTATTTGGTTGGTTTAAAGTCTGTTTTTAGTCTTTTTTTGGTCTGTGTTTAGTTAGTTTTGGTCTGTTTCAGGACTTTTTATAAGTCTGGTTTTGTGTCTGTTTTTAGTCCGTCTTAAGGGCTGTTATTAGTGTTTTTCAAGCAAGGGCGTAACATTGGCTTGAATATTGCGGGGGTGAAGAGTGAATTGGAAAAAAAATTACAAAATGCATGCAATTTCCTGCATTCTGGTGCATTTTTTCCCCCCGACAACTTAGAATTGTTAATTGAGATTTTGACGACCTCTTAATTTGAGCAGCAGCCGCAGCGAAATTTTGACCCCTCCATACACCTGCAATTGAGTGAGGATGAAAAGGAGGGGTGGGGGAATGCTTCGTGTGTGGGGATGGAAGCTACCAAGTGTGCACAAATCAACATAGGAAATTTTAAAATGTTTTTTAAGGAATTAATGTTTGAACAATGATATTGGGGAGGTTAAATTAGTTAGGTTCGTAAGGATTGATTAGAGCAGGAAGGACACAGGATTGGCTCTTAAAGCTGATCCTTTATTGACAACACATCACCACAAAAGGCACTGATGCCGCTAGTCACATGTCGGGCACCGTTGCACTGCTTGATCTGAAGGATCGTGAGGAGGCAGCTGTGGTAGGAGGCGACCCAAGACACGGACTGTTTGTTCTTCAGGCCTTTGCTGTTCTAGACACGAAGGCAAAGTCTTCTGCTCTGTTGTTGATCTTAGTGTCAGAGCAGAAATGAAGAATTCGTCCTCCGTCATTTGGGTTTCTACTCGTTGTCGCTCACAGTGTATCTCAATCTCAGCTCGTAAAGTAGCAGCAGACGACATGTCAGACCGACATGAGGCTAGAGCGCGACTCTGAAGAACACGTACCTCTGTGATGTGTGTTCTTAGGGCTCCGCCCACTTGGCTGCCTGCTTCATGTTAATGTGTGATGTGATTTTGATGCATTAATTACAGGGAAAGGGAGAGCGGCGGTGAGCGCTGGCAGAGAAACACCAGCTCATAACTGCACGTTTTACTGTGTGTTAATGGACGCTGGTGCTTTCAGTTTCCCAGAAATCCTGATAATCAGGACAATGAAGTGCGTACGGAGGATTTTCCCACGACGCTTGCGGAGTGTTTGAGATTTGAGAAAACCTCAGCAGTATTTCATCGACCGTGTGACTTTACGTGACATCATCACATCATTACTTAACAGGCTTTAACAAAGTGTCAAAGTTTCTGTTTTTAGGACCGAAACAATCCTTTTTCAACCAACAGCCAGGGGAGAAAATCCATTTTCATTATTGGAGGGGGGAGGCAACATTCAACAGTAAAATTTTGAAGAGTAATTCCTTGGTGGGCAGAAAACTAAATATAAGGAAATAAAAATAAAAATAAATGCTATACTTTTTGCATTAGGAATATATGTTAAACTTAAGCTAAAGAATACATAAACCTCTAAGCAAATTATAAAGTGCAAATGAATATGCCACAAAACACAAAAACATACAAAACTTGGGTAATATATATATATATTTTTGGCCCAAATGTGTAGCTACTAGTCCATAGCAGTATGAAGTACAGGATGAAAGCATCTGACTCTAAAATGAACGTAAAAACTGTACATTTTAATTGGAGAACAAAAAGGAGTAGAAATGAACAGAATTTTAAAAAGTAATTAAACCCCAAAACCACTTTTTTTCAGCTGAATACAAATGTATTTCAGAAACAGAATCAGAAAGGATTTTATTCTCCAAGTACAGTTCAGAACGGGACAAGAAATTTAACTTGGTAGTTGTAGCGGAAAGAACACACATCAACACACGGTAGCTGTCGTTTTTGATGCCATCATGCTTAGATGAGAAGTGGGATAAGAACAGGAGGCGAGAGAGGAGGGGTTAAGGGGAAAAAAGCAGGCCTTATACTGGATTCCCTATGGGGAATACAGTTTAACACTAAAAAAAAAAAACAATGCCATTTTGAGGAAAAATATAGAGATATGAATATTGGTCCATATCACACAGGCCTAATGTAATCAAAACAGTAACGTTTTATCTTGTAAAGGATATAATTGTCCAAACTGTGTGAAATGAGGCATTCAAACACTGCTTACAGTAGGATTTTATTAATATGAGTGTGTTACCTCAATAACAAATAGAAATCACTAGACTGATATGCTGTCTTGTTATGTAGCAAGTAGGGATGTAACGATTAATCGTAAGACAGTTAAAAATCGATTTATAGGTATAACGATTCACATGCTCGTTGTCGTGTTGCTGTGAAAATTGAATCACAGTACTTTTTTTAACCAGCAGAGGGCGTTACCCAGAAGTGTTGGAGGCGGGCGAA
This sequence comes from Gouania willdenowi, assembly GCF_900634775.1. Lineage (NCBI taxonomy): Eukaryota > Metazoa > Chordata > Actinopteri > Blenniiformes > Gobiesocidae > Gouania > Gouania willdenowi. Next base: position 32,572,591 of record NC_041052.1, read on the forward strand.
ATCTGCGAATACTTTCTTTCTGGCCGCCTTCTACTCTTAAACATATTCATAAATGATTCATTACCCCTTTAGCACCGAAAGAATATCTGTAATATTACGTGAATATCTGTAAAAGCCACGTTTTTCTATTAGCACTGTCTGCTAGCATAGCATCTCTTCTTCATTGCAAAATATCTGCATGCCAACCGACCACTGGGTTACCAGCGCCCTCTGCTGGTTCAAACAAATATCTGACCTAAATACAGTAAAATGACTGGTTTTTTTTGTTTGTTTTTTTTTAAGTCCAATTGTTAAGGCACAAAATATATTTTCAGTTGCACTTTTAAAAAGAAAAAGAACTATTATGCAGTTTTGTATTGTTTACTATCGAACCAGAATTTAAATAACAAGCTTCTTCTTCATTTGTATTATTCCTTTATTTATTTCATTCAAGATTTATTTTTAGTTAAATTGCATTGTTTTGAATAGTTTATCAAGGGATTCTTTTGACAATGAAAAATAGTAAAGTATTTTCCCAAAAAAATAAAGGAATATTTTTCAGTCATTTATATACAGTCCCATTTTGTAAAATAAATCGTGAGAGAAACGTATCGGAAACCCAGTATCGTGAATCGAATCGTATCGGGAGTTGAGTGAATTGTTACATCCCTAGTAGCAAGTGATACTAATGCTAATGCTACACTACTTTAGTTAAAGTAAAAAGACTGTATGTGACTATAAGAACAGTCTTTTTGTTTGATGTTAATTGTACTTGGAACCAGTTTAATAAATTGCTTACAAAAAATTTCAAAAAAATAATTGAAAATGACCTTGTCTTAAATCATCTTTTATTCCTTTTTTTCGATTTAGGGTGATGATTTTAACTAAGTGAATTGGTTTGTTTTATTTGTAAATTACTTTAAAATTATCTAAATGATTTGAATGAAAAAAATTGTCATTGTGATTTTCCAAAGAAAAAATTGTGATGTGATTTTTTTTTCTCCATATCGCCCACCCCTACGTGTGTGTGTGTGTGCTAGACATTAACTTAAATTAATTAAAACTCTTATTCAGCTACTAGCAGTGTTATGAACACAGCTAGTAGCTGAATTGCACTTGTAGGTTATATCAGCATAAATACATAGTAAATGAAACAAATGCCTCGTCTAATCTAATGTTCATTTGAACTGTTCTTATTTGATTATTTTTGTATGTAATAATGTATTTCTATGGACCTTGAATCTGCTGCTAAGACATTCATTCAATCAAAAATCACTTGATGTTTTAATGTTTTTTACATAATTAGCTTTTTAATGACGTCCTTTCTGTTGCAGACAAGGAGAGCTGAGGTAAAGGTAGCACTGCCTTGGGCTACAGTGGTTTAAGTGGGAGCCCCCTGCCTCTGTCATCAAGGCATCACAATCTGAGACAAACACCTACAATATGAGACATGTCCCCAGCTAAATGATGAAATATTGACAAAAAAAATGTATTTTGTCAAAATTTCTGGTTGATTAAAACTAGCATTAGGAGGTCACAGTGCAGGGAGAGCCGCTGGCATGGAGGTGAGGACATCATTCTTTAGGTAGAAATCAACGTTAAACAGGCCAACGCCGTGCTAAAAAAGGCCACATTTTTTTTTGACGGAACTCATCAGGTCACTAAAGTCAGACTCTTGTCATTTTCTGAAACTTGGCAGCCCTGTAGCATAGATTGATCATTGGAGATTTTATCATATAGACTGGGTGTGTCTTAACTGCTCCAGGAGCCCTGCTCATAATCGAGGGGTTTTTTGAATTTGCCAGTTAGTGGCAGGTCAGAAGAAAGCTGGGGTTTAGTTACTCTTTAATTAGAAAAATTAGAAACTATATATATATACATATATATATATATATATATATATATATATATATATATATATATATATATATATATATATATACTGTATATATATATATACAAAATTTGTCTGATCTAAACCTGCTTAAAAATGTTCTACATTATTGGGATTACGTTTTTAAATAATCATGTATCAGGAAATGAGGCTTTTGTTGGCTCAAATAGCATCCATGCTAATGGCAGGTGTCAAAGTTAATTGGAACATGCTCTGAAATGAGTCAAAGTGTTGCTCCTAATTGTGTGAAAATGCTCCAAATGACATGGGGTCATTTTCCATGTTCATGCTATCAGTGTTGGAACAAAGACAAATGTTTCAGGGGCTCTGAAGGCCTAGCGCTAACTTAAAGCCTGTTGTCCTTTTGACCCTGTTGCTCTTATAAAGCCTCTACAAAAGATACAGACCTGAAACTTGAACCATGAGGTTTCTGAGAACTGCAGCTATCGATTCTTTTTGGAATCAATTAATCGATTCATTTTATTTATTTTTTCTTAGTTTTTAAGCAACCAAAACACATAATTCATAATGAACATGATGTGGCTGTAAAATGATCAAGCATTTGGCTTTTATTTCTCAAAAAAGAGGTATTGATTCCAACTCCAACATTTGGCTCCAAAACTAAGCCCATTTATTGCAATTTAACAATGTAGTGTTTATAAGTGCCAGTGCCAACAATTAAATAACAATACAGTTCAATAAAGTCAACTTACTGTAAAACATGTAAAACTATGAATACAAACTTTAACTTAAATAGTAAAAGCCATTTGGCCTTAGTTTTGTATTAATACAATACAACATTACAAAAAAGGATTTCACCTTCTGCAAATTACCCACCTGAGAAGAAAGAATGCATATAAAATAAAATGTCAAGCCAAACAGGTACACAATGTATACAGTTTATAAAAAATAAATGTAAATAAAATAAATTATAAATAAGAATCAGACCCTTTCAGCTGTAATCTCAATTTTTGTGCATTTCTGTTGTTGTTTTTTGTACAAATATTGTTTAGTTTTTTGTTTTATTTTACTTTATTTTTTATTATAAATACCTTATGTGTGGTGATGACATGTTTTGAGATGTGTGTGTGTCCATGTGTGTTTGTGTATGTGTCCGCGTGTTTGTGCGTGTGTGTATGTGTCCATGTCTGCGTGTTTGTGTGTGTGTGTGTGTGTCCGTGTCCACGTGTGTTTGTGTGTGTGTGTCCATGTTTGCGTGTGTTTGTGTTTGTCCGTGTCCACGTGTGTTTGTGTGTCCATGTCCGCGTGTGTGTGTCCGTGTTTGTGTCTGACAAAAGTTATTTTAGCGCATTTGCCCTCTCGGTACCTAGGCCTCATCATTATTAACTCATAATACAGGCTAAAATGCATTACCTTGTAGAGGCTCCGACTCTACTTGCAGACGTGGCATTCACATGAGGATGTTTTTTTCAGCTGCTGCAGCATCGTGGAAGTCCTGTTATGGTAGGCTAGATCCGTCTACACTGGACTATGTTGTCTGCGTTGCGAAGTGTAAAATGGTCCCACACTTAAGACATTTTTTGTCTTTTTTGCACTCCACTGGTGTCCACGTTGTCCGCCAGAGAGAAATGACGCGCGTTGATTAATTCAATCCGGGTGAAACCAAAGACTGCGTACAAAGTGGCCATTGGAGAAGCTTCGAGGCAGAGAATTTGCGTCGAATAATTTTTGTAATCGAATAATTAGCCCTAATATTATAATATAATGGTGGTCTCATTTCATAAAACCCTCCCAAACCAGAAGTAACTGCAGGAAGATAGTGGGGCCTCCACATTTTATTTATTGGTTTCTGGCAAAAATGTGAATACATCCTAAAAATCTCGTTTTATTTGGAGCAAATCCGACAAAGTGATGATGCTTTACTTCCTGTCTTGATTGAAATTGCCACGCCCTGCATGGGCAGCAGAAAGGAAAGAAAACACCACAGATGTGACCCTTGGGGATGGCAGAAACAACATACTAAAAAATTAACATCTTAGGTTTAAGCAGATGTTAAATCTGTATGTTTGTTAGTTATACTGACACCATTGTATAAAAGAACTGCATGGATGTAAATATGCACAGATTGTTCAATTAAACATTGTTATTTAGAGTAAAGGGAGGATAATTGACTCAGAAACTGTGAATAAGTGAAGTTATGCATTAGTGTGTTTGTTTGGAATGCTAGAAATGACTAAATGCTAGAAATGAAAATGTTAAAAATGTATAAATTGAAAACTGGTTCTTAAAGACTTTATGTGGCCTGCGGAATGATAAAACTCATCTTGTCTTCTTTCCTGAACCAACAGGACACCCCACAGACGTGGGAACTGGAACAACTGCAATAACAAAACATGCATCGCTGTCTCAAAAAGATTGCACTTCTTGTAGTGCTGACCTTTGACAGCACGTGCAGACAAATTTGCAGAAAAAAAAAATAAAAGGATGGACATTGGCAGTGGGGCAGGGCCCCACTAACCGCAAACTGACAAGCAAGTGCACACAAGCACCCCCAACAGGGCACTGCCACCCCACAACAACTCCGCCCCCCCACCACAGAAGTCACACCCCGACACAAGACGTTGCCTAGCTACATAGGATGGAGCCTCCTGGGTGACATCATCACATAGCTTCTATGGCTCTTTCATCCACAGAAACAGTACTTTCAATCTGTTTAGAACTCAGTGCAGAGTCAGAGAGAAGATACATTTAAAAGAATCACGCAATTAACACCCGATGATGGAAGAATTTGAAAATGGCGCTGTCCCCCCCTCTGTGGATCTGATTCAATGTCACATCTGTAAAAGACGATTCTTCCCCAAAGTCTGGGAGAAGCACACCAAAATCTGCCAAAAGTCATTGGCTAAAAAGAGAAAGGTTTTCGACTCCCTCAGGCAGAGAACAGGAGGAACTGAATTCTCTGTCCTGAAACCAACCCAACCAAAAGCCGAACCTCCCAAAAAGCCGTCCAATTGGCGCAAGAACCACGAAGATTTAATTTCTACTGTTCGAGCAGCAAAGATGTCCAGAAATAACAGAAACATTGTGAACAACATCAGCAAGTACTGTCACTTGTGTGGAACCAGGTACCTGGTGCAGTTGACCAAATTTTGCTGTGAATGTGGGATGAGGAGGATGTGCATGTGACACGACCTCAGGAGAACGACATAGACACACTCCGGTTGGGAAGAGATCCATCTTTTTTTCATGTGCAGGTGGAAACCAAGGATGAGAACGGATGAACGTTTTCATGCTAAATAGAACATAAGACGTCTTATGACCCCCATCCTGGATTTTGCTACCAGTTCTATGAGCTGCAGGCAGAGTTTTAATGAAGAAATTCGATCAGTGTCAAACTTTATCTGTGGTGTTTTTAAATGACTTGTACTCCAGATCATTAAAATAATAAACAGATTAAAGACATGAAGAAAAATGCCACATAGACTCTTTTATTAATCTAGCACTAACATTTTGCACCACTATTGACTTTTCCCTTCATTAAGGCTGAAATGTGTTACTGAATTTTGTCATGTCACTACCCACATTCACGACGTTGTCCCTTTAAGAAAGTGTGTAAACAGCCTCTTGCTGCGCAGAGCCTTACTCTGGATTTCCACTGGATGTGTATCTGCACCAAAACTGCTCCGCTGTGTAACTTCAGCGCAATCTGCAGTCCATCAATCCCCACCACTATCGGTTTTGCTGCGCATCTGTTGCAGCAAGGACTCAGGAGATCTCGCTAATTCACGTGTAATCGGGCGATACATATACGTAATTCAACCATGGATAAATGCAATATTTATATGTGAAATACGATTTTAAAAGTGCTCGGATTGGGCCATCATGGTATCAATGCAAAGGTCTGGTCCCTCGAGTCCGAATATGTGCTTGGTCTTCGGGTAAAGTCCGAACTGACAGTAAAGCCAAAAGGCACTATTTTTGGGCTGAAAAAAAAGTGTTAATTTTTAAAAAAATGTGGCATCTGTCCGCTGAGTCTGGAATATGTGCTTGGTTTTTCAAGAGGGTCCAGCTGCAGAACCTCCATGCCCCACTCCTCCATGCCCAGCTCCTCCATGCCCAGCTCCGGAAGTGACAGGAAATGAAAAAAAAAGACAAAATAAAACCGATAGCATAGCCATGTTGGCTAGACACTTCCGGAAGGTTTATCTGCGTTTTATTACCTTTGTTAACCGAAGGTTTCTCTGCATTTTAATACCTTTGTTAACCGGATTCCTCAGCAGTGTTACATTGAAAAAACAAAGTATGATGCACCTCATCAACAACATATAAATTAATCAGCATTTCTGTGAATGAGTTTGATCGTTTGGATTGTCTTATTTGTGCTGCAGTCCTATCACAACCTCTTTGTTTTAACGTTAAAACGGGGTTAAATGTAGGATAAATTCAATGTTTAAAGATTCACAGCATTGTGAATACCTTAAAATTATATATATATATATACAGTATATATATATATATATATATATATATATATATATATATATATATATCATTTTTATATATTTTATATATATAATTTTTTTGATTTGATTTTTGATTTTTGTGATTAAAGTAATTCTTACATTCCAGAGATAATTGTTTTTCTGAAACAATATCAAAACGTTCAAGACGCGGTTTTACATTAGACAATTATTGTTAATGTTTTACATATTTTAAGGTTTTACTACGATGGTGTCTCGTGCTCATAATTTATGCACAATTGCATTAACATTACACTAGAAATAATTATTTTACCATATGTAGAATTGCATGGCTTGATAATCACTGTATATTGTCTTTAAGTAAAAGCACATCTTATAGCAAAGATCTAGTAAAAGTAGACCTCAAGGAATATAGTTATTGCTATATATATCATAAATCTAATATTAACATCAGTTAAAATATACAAAAATGTACATTTTGTTACAGTTGTGAATAGGCATACTGTTATTAAAGGGGACATATCATGCTAAATCCACTTTTTTAGCCCTTGAATGCATTTTGTTGTATATTTAGAGTGTTTAGAAGTACAGAAAAAATAAAAAGAGAAAAGAGAAAAAGAGAGCAGGGAGGAGAGATTCAAGGTAGAAAAATGGAAGGGTGGGGTAGAGTTGATTATTGCAATGTGCAGTGAGATGTGAAGTTGTAGGCGTGAGGCTTAGGTATAATGGTGGTGGCTGTGAACAGAAGGAAGGAGTGAGTGGTAATACCTAAAACAGGTATTTGGGATCAACTTGTCTAAAGTTAAGCTCACTACGAGTTTTATCCAACAGTCCAAGGCATGCCAGTGCATCGTAGACCGATGTATGTGCAAGAAACCGTCACTGTAAACCCAAGCGCTGCCCGGACCTGAAGATGCAGCCAGGATAGCAGAAAGAGTGGGGGCCAGGGAGCCCAGACAACCCCACCACAGCCGAGCAGCCCTCCAGACGGCCCCTAGACACAAAGCCGAGAGGCAGCCACTGCCCCCCACATACACACCCGAGAAAGCACCAAGGATGTTCCTCACCCGTCTTCCTCCAAACCCTTGGACCTTGATTTCAGAATGAAAGGCACACTTTACTTTCATCAGAAAAGATGACCTTGGACCACTGGCCAACGGTCCAGTCCTTCTTCTCCTCTTTTTTTCCTGCAAAAACTGAAACGTAAATGGTGATTTCGTCACAGTATTCTAATTTTTTGAAATTCTGTTTTTGTGGGTTTTATGGAAGCCCAAATTATGTAAAAATAAACAAATAAATACTTGAAATTGTTTAAATTGTGGGTCCACAATCTATAATCTATGAAAATGTAACTTTTTAAATAGAATTATGGATCTATGATATTCTAATTTTTTCGAAAGGGTCTGTACTGCAGGAGATGAATCCTAATCCACATCACCTGAAATCTGATTATAAACTCACACATGCTGAGAGAGAACATGCAAACCCAACAGTCTGCTATAAAATGACACAACATGGCTTCACTTTGTACTACTCTATGGCACCTTTGACCTACAAACTGCAGATATACCAGTAATGAGAAAACACGACGCAGATCAATAAATCAGTACAGTTTTTTTTTCCTTTCTCTCGTTTTTTCTTTTCCTTCTTTCTTTTTCTCTTATTCTTTCTCTACTTTCTTCTGTCTTTTCCTTCTTCTTTCTCTTTTTTTTCTTTCTTCTTTTCCTTCTTTGTTAAAGAAAAAAATTTGCCCCTTGTGAAATTGGGAACGTTCAGGGTCTGTGACTTGAGCACTCATAAGAGCTTTAGTGTTGCTAAACGTTGCTGTGAGACTGGGTTGGTCTATTTATTTTCGGAATCTTAGTAAAGCACGTTTGGTTTCCTTTTCCATGACTCAACAGCTTTGGTAGACTGTTACTGGGTTGTGATAACAGGTAAAAGATAAAGTGGTGCAGAACGTCCTATTTAAAAGTCGTGCTGTCCAATGTGGAGAATGTGGGAGAGAAAAGTGAAATGTGTGAGTTCACATTGTTGAATGTAAGCAGGAGATACACCACATGAATGGCTGTCTGTGACAAAGTATATGCTGCGGGGAAAACAAGAAGAGCAGATGGACAGAAAGAAGATGGGAGTGTACTTGCATCCCAACTAGTCACATATTGAGATTCCCTTCGGTGTCACTATGTGACTCTAAGGGTCCGTAAACTTTTTTTCACCACAACTTTTCAAAATAAGACTTCTAACCCTAACCTAACCGAACCTAACGCTAACCATAAGTTATGGGTAAATTTCTCACTAAAAATGTCATAAAAACAATTGTTTCCACGGGGCGACCCGTAGCATCACATAGTGACGCCAAAGGTACCCTCCCGAACGTCGATATGTGACGAGTTGGGAGTGAGAATGTGTTATCCAAAAAGATATGTTTCTTACAACAGTGGAATGAGGTCTATTGGCCATGGAAGCTTTAATTTCAATTTAATTCAAAATAAAAGTTAAATCCTCTTTAAACTGACCTTGTAAACACTTAATTTCAAAGTAATTCCCGATTTTGATTCTGAATGAAATAATTCCTCAACCTTGTAAACCTGGTAAATTCCGCTTTAAGTTCATTTCAGTCGTTCTGCGCATGCTCAACTTGTCATGATTACGCGCTGGTGACAACATAATCCAAGATGGCCACCCGAGCTCGAGCCGAGGCTCTTTATTTATTTTCAGATGTGTGCAAATTGTGCGAGTAAGAGTTTGTTGATTACCGGAGCTCTTTTAGGCTCAGCTACCACCAGTGTTGGGAACGTTACTTTAAAAAAGTAATTAGATATAGTTACTCACTACTTGTTCAAAAAAGTAACTGCGTTAGTAACTAAATTACTCTATAATAAAAGTAACTCATTACCAAGGAAAGTAACTATTTGCGTTACTATTAAAAAAATAAATAAATGAATAAATAAATAAAAAAAGAAAAAGTTGCTATATGTCAAAGAATTCACATTTTTTAGATGCGTGTGTCGTGAGGTGCTTCATTAATTTTGAGTTGCTTACAACAGATGTGGACAAAGTCTTCTCTCCTGGATATAATGAACACTTCACATAAACGTTCTTGCCTTTGACCATAATTAATTTAAAGTAGTGTTTGTATCGTCATCTTAAAAATGTCAACTTTTCATCAGACTGCTCCACGCTCACCATCTCTGCTGCTTCATCCAATCTGTAGTGTGTGTGTGTGTGTGTGTGTGTGTGTGTGTGTGTGTGTCGCGGGTGCTGGCACGTCGCCTTAGCCAATCATAATCGCTCACCTTGTTTTTAACCCGCCTCCTCACTACAGCTGAGTCAGAAGCCGGGGATGCTTTCGGATAACATTTTATTTAATCAATGCATGTAACGTTCAGTAACGATAACGGCGTTGTAACGACGTAAAAAGTAATTCGTACGAGTACCCCGTTACTGAAAAACAAACGCCGTTACCTAACGCCGTTACTTTAAACGCCGTTATTCCAAACACTGGCTACCACTTCAATGCTAAACATGTAGCAGCTAGCTACGGTCCTTGTCCGAGCAGGCAGTAGTATCTCCAATCCACACTGGACAAGATGGCAGGGTTCAGAGCCAAAATGAATATTGTGAGGCCATTATTTGAGATTAATTGAATAAATTAAAGTCTCTAATTATTTAGATACATTTTTTTAATCAAGTCCCACCACGACTCTAAAGTCTTTATTTTGTAGTCAAGTTAAAGCAGCGACTTTGTAAATTAGTCGTTACTGCGTTCTTCAATCCCAGAGGCTTAAATTAGCCTCACTTGAGAGAAAAATTACTCACTCCTCTCTTAAATCTGTGCCTTAATTTCTCTTGTTTTAAAGCAATATCATCATGTCAGCAATGCAGCTTTTTGTGACTGTTGTCGTGTTTGGAAGTTAATTTCTGATGTTTCTTTGAAACTTTTCAACTGAATTGTGGGACTCTTTCTCTCTGATTAAAGGCGAGCCACGGCTTCATTCAGCTCTTTTTTAACGAGTGTCTGCTGTTGACCCGACCGACAGTTGAGCAGTTGATGAACAACGTCCTCGGAGGATGAACTTGAATGTAATATGTAATGAAAATTACATATCCGACTCCTGCTTCCTTGGTCATTATGTGTCCATTTAGGCCGGCTTTAGCCCCTCGCCTCCCACCCCGAGGGCCTCTCCATCGCCGCGCTAGCAGCTAATTAGCACGAGGAGGCCGGGCTCTCCCTCTGATCACATTCGCTCAGCGGCCGTGGACGCACCCAGAGATGAAATTAGACTGATTAATTAGGCTTTGACGCTCCGCCAAGGGTTCTCAATTTAGCGCTGTCACATCAATAAAGGAGGCAAAGCGCACCGGCTGCGCATCAGGGTGACCTAAAGGAAAACGACACGCGGGTATTAGCCACAATTAAGACCAATTAGTGAGAGCAACTCTATGGGAAGACACAAACACACCAGAGTTGTAGTGTCGCACAGAGAGCACTCGCACCTTTGACTGAAGCATGACGACAAAACCTCTGACAAACACGTGTGCAACTGTTTAACATCCATCCATCCATCCATCCATTTTCTTACCCGCTTATTCCCGTTTAACAGGGTCGCGGGGGTCTGCCGGTGCCAATCTCCGGCTCTCATAGGGCGCTTGGCGGGGGTACACCCTGGACAGGGCGCCAGTCCATCACAGGGCAACAGAGACACAGAAAACCATTCACTCTCTCATTCACTCCTATGGGCAATTTTAGAGACTCCAATCAACCTTACAGTCATGTTTTTGGATTGTGGGAAGAAGCCGGAGTACCCGGAGGAAACCCACGCAGCACGGGGAGAACATGCAAACTCCACACAGAAAGGACCCAAGTGTCCACCCCAGGGCTTGAACCCAGGACCTTCTTGCTGTGAGGCAGACATGCTAACCACTAAGCCACCGTGCGCCCCTGTTTAACATACTTTAGTCTTTTATTTACAAGGAATAGCACAAAGTCAGGGACACGTGGAGAAACTATAAACCCTAAATATTCTTTGATAGCGTCTCACTTTCAACACAAAGCCTCTTCACTTCTAATAAAAGCTTGACCTTGCAAAAACCAGTTCATTACAACTCTGCAGCAGCTCATTTGTCCAATCAGGTTCATCTGAACTCTCTCCTGAACCTATGCTATCAAAAGAAGCCTTTCAATTTGTATTTTCAACACAAATAAAACAAAATACCAAACTTGTCCATTTTAGGGACAATTTATTTATTCATTTTTACTTGTATTGTTTTAAACTTTTAACTGAAACATACAAAGATATTGTTTTACAGCTTAATTTAGCTTCAAATTTATAAGTTGATCTCTCTGCAGTAACAAAGGACATTGTTGAGTCGGAGCACAAACATGCCACAAACAGTTTTAAAGTGGACAGTGCACTCCAGGTTTTAAGGGGCAACAGCAATTCCTCTGGAAGTGGAAATTAAAAAACAACCACCAGTGTTTCCTTCAGGAACAATATTCGAGGAGCACCTTCCTCCAAAGCATGGCCTAAAATGTTTGTCTGTCTGTCTGTCTGTCTGTTCATTGGGCCTTTTGACCATCTGAGAAGACACAAACACACAGATTGTGCTTGGCATGAAGATGCAACTGGTAGGAATCCCATTGTGAATGGCGTTTTTAAGAAACTTTTTTTATGCACTTTGTTTAAATTGAAAAAAAAAAAAAAAAAAACTACTTGTTGCGATAACGTTTGCACTATTGTTTAGTTAGTTATGAAACTTGTGAGCAAGATAATTTTTGTTTGTTTGGTTGTTTTTAAAATACTAATGAGTATTCTTTTGTGTTTGTCTGATGTTATCAACCTTTTTTGTTACCCTTTTAAAACTACTTCAAGAAAATAAAAATGTTTTGGTGGTTTTAAAGCCCTGTCTTGCGCCATCGCTGGCTCTCTTGACCACCTACAATTCCGTGCACTCCACGTCATCTTTTGATATACTTCCTCTTTTTAATCCACATCCGAGTTAGAGTGCCACCTGTCAATCTTGAAAAGAATATCAAAATCCATTTAAATTAGAAAAAGTTTGTTTCTTTTTTTTTTTTAATTAAAAAAAAGAAAAGAAAAGAAATAAAAAAAGTTTACTCCTCGTGTCAAATTTTGTTAGGCCATTAATTTGGATTAATCGAGATTAATTAGATAAATTTTTTAAATTGAGTTCCAGGGAATAAGGTCTGCACGTGTTCAGCGTGTCGCAATGAGCCCACAATCCATTTAGTGTGTTTCCCTCTGATGAATATGTAATGTAGGCTGATCTAATAAGAGGAGCCCAAAAATGGGATGAGGAAATGCAAATAAAGTAATGCAGTGGACACAATGCAATTCATCAAATATGGAACTGTTGGCAGTGACTATTTCTGCGGCAAAAATATTATGACTCGCAGGCAGGTGCAAACTCACTCTCTCCATGTTTTGACTCAAACTCTCGTGTCGCATTGAAGGCAAGGAGCATCAGGCCAGAATCAGCTGACCTGCTGCTGTAGCGCTTTACTATACATTATTGAATGTTTGTGTGGCAGACAGAGAAGTCCACCTACCTCCAATTTCACTTCTTCAAATGTGATTTTGTGTTTCTGTGCACTCGCCTCTCCACATTGAACGAGCTAAATGTTCATTTAAATACTCAACCACTGTGAATTCCCAATAGTAGGTGAGGAAACAGCGCCACCAAATGATTTAGGAAGCACGTGGTTTACTACCCTTTATTTCAGATCTTAATGAATCCGCCCCGTTAACGAATATGGTTTGTCAGTATTTACCTTGAAAAAAATTGACTTCGCCTGGTGAGAGCTGGAGAAAGTCTGTAACTATGATTACATGAATGTGAATGATTATCTGTTGGAGCCAGAGAAGAACAGGGAACATCACATTCTAGTGATTCCCAGGAGGAAAATGCTGCCAGGGATTTGCATGATGGCAGATCCAAATTGGCTCCTTTGCACTGTGCAGATGGGGTGAGAACTCACTGTAGGGCCGCCAATTTTCTGTGATCAATGAAAACAGACAATAAATACGAATGGAAAATGCAGAATTATAATTTTTCAACAATATCAAACTGTCAGCTAAATATAGTCTTACTTGGCATATTTTGGAAAAAAATCACATTTATGTGTATTAATAAACGGGTGGTCAGAGAGATGAAAATGGCAAATCTCATGAAAAAAGTCGCACTTTAGCAATAACTAAGATTCATCACACGGGTGGCATCGATAAAAGGTGATCTGGGGAGCTTTGGATTGCTCAGACGGTGTGCCTGGGGGCCGGCAGGGCGACTTGCAGTGTCTTCTTGGTGCCCTAGGTAGCTGGAGATGTGGTCGTCATCCCTGAGCGTGCTTCTATTCCGGGTCCCTGCTGGCTCTGGGCCCGCTGCCGGGGCGTGGGCCTTGGCCCCTCTGCTGGGGTCTCGGGCAAAGAGCTCTCTGGGCCCTCCCCTCGGGGGGCTGAGTGGGTTGGGGTGAGGAGGTGGATGTTGGCAGGGGGCCTTGAGGTTGGGGGCTGCGGTCGGTGGCGGGGTGTGCTGGGTTCTCTGCTCCTTGGGGCTTTCTCGGGTGTGTATGTGGGGGGCGGTGGCTGCCTCTCGGCTTGGGATCTTGGGGGCGTCTGGGGGACTGCTCGGCCGTGGGGTGGTGGCCTGGGGCTCCTTGGCCCCCGCTCTTGCTGCTGGCCTGGCTGCATCTTCGGGCCCGGGGCAGTGTTTGGTTTGCAGTAGCGGTTCGTGCACATACATTGGTCTACGATGCACTGGCATGCCTTGGGCTGTGGGATAAAACTTGGCTTAACCTTAGACACGTTGATCCCAAATACCTGTTTTAGGTATTACCACTCACTCCTTCCCTCTGTTCACAGCCACCACCATTATACCTAAGCGTCACATTTGTCACCAGGCTGGCTTGAGTACATAATACAATAAGCACAATATACACAACTACAACTTCACATCTCACTCTCACATTTTATAATAATCAGCTCCCCACACCCTCTCCTCCCTGTTCCCTTCACCCCCTCACCCCCCCACCCCTTCACCCAGGTGCATTGCTGTCTTGAAAAGATTGCACTTCTGGTAGTTTTGACCTTTGACAGCATGTGCAGACAATGAAAAAAAAAAAAGGAAAACGTTTTTGTATTAAATTAATTATTTACTGTCTAAATTTTTATTTTCACAAAATATTGGGCAAAATGTCGCAGATAGGGGTTTATCAAAGTTGTTTGTCAGTAATTAGACAATTCATTATGTATTCAGATGTAATGAAAAATGAAACAGTTGCATAACTTAATAAAAATAAAGTGTTATATGTTAAAACGTAAACTCGTCTTACTTTTTTGAGTTAGTGCTATAGTCTTTCTTCATTATCTTAGACTCTAATTCAAGTGAAACTGTGACAGTTTAGTATTTAAGAAGTGTATATCAACTGGTAGCCCTTCAGATTATTCAGAAGCTTTGAAGTAGCTTGCAGTTTCTGAAAGGTTCGTGTCTCCTGGACTAAACACACATCCACGTTTTGGAACAATCTTACACCCATCCATCCGGCTCTCATAGGGCGCTTGGCGGGGGTACACCCTGGACAGGGCGCCAGTACAATCTTACACATTTCCACCATATTTTTCAGCGTTAAACAGGTGGGTAATATCAGCGTTAGCAAGTGTAGCTAATGGATGGAAGTTAGCTGGTGTGATCTCAGCGGGTGTTTGTTTTAATGCATTTCTGCTGCATATAAATATGAAATTAATGAAAATAAAATGTGTATATGTGGCACTCCCAAAAATAGGTCAGCCACAATTGAGATGTATGAGCTGAAAGTACCATAAATAGTTTTGGTATATTATTTATGTTTTTTTTGTTAACATTTTAGGTGTTAGTACTATAATTTCATCAAAAGTAATGAGGGGTGGTACCTCTGTGCAGAGACTAATTGCTTTAGGAACAGGTAAAGGGGCGGTGCTTTCTCCTGTCTCTTCAGAAGCAATCTGGAGAGCTAAGAACACTGATCGTGTCCTGACCTATCTGTTTCTTCTGCATTATACAGGTCAGTAGAAGGTCCAAGCGCTATAGAATGTTGGAAGTGAGTAAAATTTGATAAGAGTTTGCAAGACAGAAAATGACGCTATGAGAGTTGATGCTGAGGTTTCCAGCAGCTCACAGCAGCGCACACCCGACCAGAGCATGTGTGGAACCTGAGTGGAATATTGGGAGTGTCCCGATGGTGAGATAAAACGGAGCAAGCGGTGAAACTTGGCATGTCCGGGAGGAGGAAGTTGCGTGTGTGAAGACTGTCGAGGGAAAGACTTGGATGAATGCCAAAATACAGTAAGAAATCCATTCAACTCTGACATAGATAGCATAATAATAATAATATTAATAATAATAATAATGTTGCCATCAAAAGCCCGATCTGTGTTGTTTTTGTAGTTTTATAGAAGGAAACCAATGTTGATGTGTCCCTAAAGCAAAAAGAAAAAAAAAAAAATGCTTAAAATCACTAATAGGTTTTTTTTTCCAGAAAAAGCCGTTTTTTTCAGCTTTTTGTCACAAACTGGCGATTTGTGTGAAACTTGCCTCTATTCAACTGCGTATCACAGAAGAACGGAACAAGCTAGAAAGAAAATTATTTTTTCTGATGAAATTAGAGACTTCAATCTGTCAGAATTCAGATTGTCATAGGACAAAATATTCTGTCGATCTTTAAAAATGAGTCAAAATGCTCTAAAATGGCTGGCACTGAGGGGGTAGAAATTTTGAAAATGGCTGAAACTGAATGAGTTCAGAGAGGCAAAGGTTGGTTTATTACCTCATTTGGAGACATGATTTATTGCTCGAATGATCTATGGAAGCTATGTTGTCGGGGGCTTAATGTCCCTGGTAGGGTCTCCCGCCCCGGCCGGGCAGAGCCCGAAAGGACGACGTGGGCCCGCCCTCCCGTAGGCCCACCACCCGCAGGAGGGATCACATGAGGCTGGTGCAATGTGGATCGGGCAGTCGTCCAGGGCGGGGGCCTTGGCGATCTGATCCCCGGCTACAGAAGCTAGTGTTAAGAGCCTTCTTGCACCGTGCTAATATGTGCGCCTAGGCCTGGACCGATAATCAATAAATCAATTAAGCGGACGATAAATGAAAATGAACTCGATTGCCTTATGTATGCATATTTGGCGGCACCCTTGTGGGCTACAGCTGCAGAGGTTCGTGTTAGCAGAGGATATAAAACAGCAGACAACAACAGTTTTAATGATTTCTCAGTGAACCTGCAGCGTAGTTACTGTAATTGCCAGGCAATCTTAGATTTAGGTAAATCAAACAGTTATTGTCCAGTAGGTGCGGCAACTCTGGACCTACTACGTAGATTTGGATTGCTACGCTAGCTACACCCAGCGGCCTGTGAAGTAGCGGAGCCTCATACCAGCGGTGGTGATGTCAAGTGGGGCTAGCAACCAAGCTAAGTATTTTGTTTTCCTCGTGTTTCGCCTCCAAACAGGCTGGATGACAGGGGGGTTCACCCTCAGCACCTGAGTATGTTTGTTCCACAGTGGCATGAACGGAGTAAACTCTCATGTCAGTCATTCAATCTCTTTGTCTCTGTGGGGGGAGGCGGGGCCACTCACATTTTTGTTTACAAAGTTTCTAACTGGATTGGAAGTGTTTCCTGTTAAGAAATGCACAACAATATACCTCTTTGTCTCAGTGTTTAATATTTATTGCAAATTTTGATGGTTGAGAGATACTTGATAAACCATTTGTCACAGCCCTGGCTGCGTAGCCTAGAAGCCTGTGGGTGGGGTTCAGTTTGTCCCCACAGTTGCTCCTCCCTTTTCCTCCTCTGTGCAGGTTCTCCACTGGGTGCTAGTTGCTAATAATTTGTGTGACAATATATCCTCCAGCAAAATCTGTTATCGGCACAAGCCTATGTGTGCGTTGGTTCCTCCTCCTCCACATAGCTTACACAGCTGCTCCTCCCTCCTTCGCCATCTGTGGAGGTTTGTAGGTGATGGAAGGGTGTCGTACACTGCGCGGAGCAGGAATGAGAGGCGAAAGGGCTCCAGCCTCCAGAGTTCTGGCCAGTGATCTTCTGCTTTGGCCTGTCCCACTTTGTCCAGGCTCCTTGTGATCCAAGTTCCACTGTACTAGACCTCCTCCAAGTGCTGGACCTCGGCATTTCTCTTCTCTGCCTTGAGTCTGCTTTACCCCACTGCTGAAAATGGGTGAATACAAGTCCTTGCCTCCCTAAGGCTGGGTTCCCAGTAATGTCCTTCAGCTTCAACGCATTTACTGCTTGTGATACTGATGAGTCGGCTGCCCTTTGCGTCCTGATCTAGTTGTGATCCGCATTGCATTACATTATGTGTATTTTTTTATATTTCTGTTGTCTTTTTATGCATTTTTTTTGTGTAATTACCATTTTTTTTTGGTTAAGTTTTGTGCACGCGGGAGAGGTGAAAAGGAAAGCTATGAGAGTGAGATTTTAGCGCATTTGTACTCTTGTTACTAATGCCTCATCACTATTAACTCATAATACAGGCTAAAATGCATTACCTTGAAGCTCCGAGTCCGCTTGCAGAAGGGGCATTCATGTGAGGATGTTTTCTTTTCATGTGCCGCAGCATTGTGGAAGTGCTGTTATGGTAGGCTAGATCCATCTTATAGTAAACCACCTTGCGAAGCGTAAAATGGTCCCACACATTTTCTCTCTTTTCCGCACTCCACCGGTGTCCGCGTCTTCCGCCCGTGCCAGAGAGAAAATGATGCTTGTCAATTAATTCAGTCCGGGTGAAACATAACGTCGCCAGGGACCGTCTACAAAGCGGCCGTGATACGGACTTTGGTGACATGAATTAAACGAAGCCTCGAGGCAGAGAATTTGCCTTTGATTAGCAAAAGGTGCGTTAAACGAGGAAACTGGACAAAAGAAAAATGTACATTGTGATTGTGATTATGTATGTTATTAAATGCAGAAGTAATCTAGAGAGCTAAGAACACAGATCGTGTCCTGACTCCTCTATTTCACCTGTACTATACAGGTACTTTTATTTATTATCGTGGTCCTTCATTCTTGGGACCCATAACACATACCTGAGTTTTATGGATCAAACGAGCACATGTAGATATTACACTTGGTCACTTTCTTGCTTAAAATGCTTCCAGAATTTTTAAAGGTGGAGAATCAATGGAGATATTTAGCCTCAGTGTGCGTCAGGTTTTCGTCGTTGTAGGTTCCAAATGCATCTTGGGAAACTTGTAAATAAATTATATACTAATATACTTATAGTATAGACAATATATACTCATTGAGTTTGTAGTGGATAGTATGTTAGTGTGGCATTTACAACATGACCATAGGCTCATTATAAAGGTTCACCACAGGTACCTTAAGGTTCAATCGGCCGCATCTTCATCTTACGTCAACATAACGTTGTCATGTGACCAGGACCCGTCTGAGGGTTAAACAGTGGAAACACGTGCATGTTTCAATCCCGGCTTTGATGCGACAGCAGGATTGTCCCTGATGTTTATCAGATTTATTCAATCCTCCTGTTGGTTAAAACAAAACCTTTTCCCGAAAACTCCCCCAATGACAGACAAGTTGAGAAAGTAGGAGAGCTCATTTAATCCAATGTGTGCGTGTGCCTTCATTATCCTCCTTCCCCGGTGACAAATCCTCCCTGAACGGAGGCGAGTGTACGTTTCTGTGTGTGTGTGTGTGTGTGTGTGTGTGTGTGTGTGTGTGTGTGCACTGAGCGAGGCGGCGGGCTCTCCCTGTGCGCGCGGCACCGGCAGCTGTCAGCCCCGTGCTGGCATTTCCTGCTCTGACGCTGACAGAGGCTGTCTGCAGACTGACACCCTGTTTATTCACAGATGACACCCGGGCCGAGGACGGGTGTCACTGGCATTTTGATTCACGTGCGCGGTGAGAACACCTCCCAGAAACGCTGTGCGAAGAAGCCTTGGTGGAGTACACACAAGCAGGATAATTGAGGACAACGAGCGAGTGTGGGGGCCTGACACACACACACACACATCCAGAGTATAAAAACCTGTCCTGGATTCCCTTGTTTCCCCCAAATTTTCCCCATTAGAGCTGAAGATATCCTAAATGTATCGTCGGCTGAGAATGAAACAGCCGCCTGTCCAACAGCTGTCAGTGTCATGGGAGATTATCAGTGAGCCCCGCGGCTGCTGACACTGTTTCACAGTCACATTAACACATATATGAACACAACAGAGTGGCTTATTCACTGTTTGATTGGTTGAAAAAAAGTTTTAAGAAATGCATTCTAGTGTCTAATCTGTGCTTATTATTAAAGTTTAAATAGATAGTTATGACGAAATGTCAATTTTGACATCACCGTCCATTACAACAAACATATTAGTTCTGTTAAAAATATCCATCTAAGAAAATAATTTGTTGCAACAAAAATGTTGGATAAAAAAGTCCCTCACAACAACATTGTCCATTACGACAAATGTGTTACTTACAGCAAAAATATCAGTAGATCAAAAAATGTGTTATGACAAAAATTTCCATTTTGACAGAAATGTTGGCTACTTTACAACAAAATTGTCGGTAACAATAAAAATTTCAGTTGTGACAATTGTATCCACTATGACAGTGGTTCCCAAACTTTTCTCAGTCCCGTACCCCTTCAGACCTTTAAACTGAAGCCAGGTATCCCCTACTCCTGCACACATAAACACAATGATGTACTGTCATATACATTGTAGCCCACAGTGAATTGTGTCTCTGAATTTCACCTATCCTGTTCGGGAACAATAGATAACAATAAAAAAAAGAGGAATAATCTGTAAGCACACAAGAAAACATCTTAATCGTAATTTGTGGCAATGCATATGGGGGCTCCTGACTGCTGGTTGATTTTTATTATATTTGCATACCCCTGGGTGTACCCGTACCCCACTTTGGAAGCATAGGCACTATGACAAAAACAAAAAAAAAAGTTCATTACAACAAAAAATGTGATACGACAAAAATGTCAATTGCAACAAAAATGTCTGTTACCAAAAAAAGCCCCTTACAACAAAAATCTTCATTATGAGAAAAAAGTCCCCAATGACAACATTGTCCGTTATGACAAAAATGTTACGACAAAATATCAATACAGCAAAACATCTGTTACAACAAAAATATCAATTTTGACAGAAATGTCGGTAACAATAAAAATGTCAGTTGTGACAATTGCATCCATTATGACAAACATTTGTTGCGACAAAAATATCCACAATGACAGCAATGTCCATTATGACAAAATAATATGTTATAATATGTTGTGGAGAGATATATTTAACATATTAAAACAAACAAGGGGACATTACAACTATCGAAGCGATTCACCGAATGGGCTTAGCTGCCTGTTTCAGCAACTCCAGCTCACAACTGACCTTTTCCCCTTCTTTTTCCTTCTTTTTACCTTGTTTAACTATGTATTTTTATTCTTAGTGTGTTCCTTTATTTCTTTCAAACATGGACACCCAAACTGAACTATTTTTTTTGAGTCTGCAATTTTTGCTATCGCGTTGAGAAATACTGCTCGGATTGTTTACACCCTATGCAGCCTAGCTAACAGCCTATGCAGCGAGACCCGACATCACACGAGGACCAGGATTAGCTTCTAAACTATGGTGTCACAAATCATGCTCATCGGCCCAATTCATTCAGTGCCAGCCATTTAACGATTTTCTACTCCCCTCGGTGCCAGCCGTTTTCAAGTATTTTGACTGATTTTAAAGACCAACAGAATATTTTCTATAATGACTATCTGAAATCTGACACCAGATTCTGAAAGATTGGAGCCTCAACATTTGTTTCTGACTTGTTTCGTTCTTTTGTAATCAGCCATTGAATAGAGCAAGTTATACACAAATCTTCAGTTTCAGAGCAAAAAGCTGAGAAAATATATTCTAACATCTGAACATTGTTTCCTTATATAAAACGTTAAAAAAACCAACAAAAAAAAAAAAACACTGAGACCGGGCTTTTGATGGCAAAATTATTATTATTTATCTATCTGGATCAGAGTTGAATGTATTTCTTACTGTATTTTGGCATTCCTCCAAGTTTCTCTCCCGTCAGTCTGCACACACGCAACTTCCTCTTCCTCCCAGACATACAGAGTGTCACTGCGTTCCCCGTTTTCTTATTGTTTTATCTCACCATCGCCACACTATCCATGAATTCCACACATGTTCTGGTCGAGTGTGCGCTGCTGTGCGCTGCTGGGAACGTCAACTCTCAAACGTAGCGCCATTTTCTGTCTCGTAAATGTCTTTCCTCTCTTTCTCTGAGCTCTGCTGAGCATAGATGATCTCTCAACCAATGGTGCGCTGCTACCTCCTACATGTCACCTATTATTTTGCTATCTGGCTCACAGGCTGGGGGTATTTTGTACCCCGTCTTCCAACACGCAGGGATGACCCGTTTGGCCCGGTTAGTTGATAGTTTTATCTCACCATCTCAAATTTATCAATAATCCACTCAGGTACACACATGTTCTGTGTTAGTATGTGGTGCTGTGAGTTGCTGGATACGTCACAATATCACTCTGTAGCGCCATAATCTCCCTTCTTTTCCTGCTTCTTCCTTCTTTGCTGGGTAGCATCAGTGGCTAATCTCTCATCTAAAGGTGCACTGCTGCCATCTTCAGGGCACAGTTGGTCACTACATCACCCCACAGCTTAGATATTGATGAGGTACCTCCACCAGGGTGTTCTAGTAATCCCCGTGAAAAAACGCAAATGACGAGTTGTCTTGTCAATGGCACTGAGCGTTTGGATTTGAAATCACGAGTTATCTTGTTCATGGCACTGAGTGAGTTAATAGCACTTTTTTTAATAGCACATCAGGCAACAATAATTTCTCACTGTACAGGTGTTGTTGTGAATGACACTCAGGGACTAAAATAACTAAGCTTCTCTAGCCATTATATCTCTGCCAATTAAATTTATTAAAAAAAAAAAAGACAAAACAAATGTTCGATGAAAAAACCCTTAACAATTAAGACGCAATTCCCGTGCTCCTCTGAACAGTAACTCACTATGTTTACACCTACACAACACATACTAGACCCCCTCTCCATCTCTCTACACTGCATCACTCCATCTCTCTATGTGATTCTAATGTGAAGGCATGATAAGCAAAACAATAGAACAAAACTTTTTGTTGAAGTTCAAGAGAAGAAGGTTCTCAAAGTTCCCAACTTTTAATTTGAAAAAATTAATAACACCAGGCAACAATTGTTTAACACTGTGCAGGTGTGTTATTGTGAGTGGCACACCCAGGGACTACAGATGAAAATAACTAAGCTTCTCTAGCTATTATCTGGTACAGTAAACACTGTGCAATGTTCCTGCCAAATAAATTCAAAATGGAAAAAAAGACAAAATTGCACACTGTGCATTCAATGAAGTTCAATGAAAAACCTTTCACATTAAATACACAATTATTGTGCTTCTCAAATAAGCAACTCATTATGTTTACACCTACACAACACATACTAGACCCCCTTCTCCATCTCTGAGCACCAGCTTATGAGCAGTGCTGCCCTGGTCATAACATTACAGCTGACTAGTAGAAAAAAGCGCGATTTCTGCAGTTTCTGCTCAAACCCAAACCAACTGTGGCAGCTAACGTTAATGCTAGCCAGCTCTCAGCATAGTCTGAAAATGGTAACTAACCTAGCCTTCTGCTCGTGCAAGCGCTTATCTTTCAGAGCTCTAACGTTAGCTTAGCTAACTTGCTAA
Organism: Gouania willdenowi; assembly: GCF_900634775.1. Taxonomy (NCBI): domain Eukaryota; kingdom Metazoa; phylum Chordata; class Actinopteri; order Blenniiformes; family Gobiesocidae; genus Gouania; species Gouania willdenowi. Next base: position 32,595,682 of record NC_041052.1, read on the forward strand.
CAGGTAACTAGTGCTAATGACTGTTTCCTGAGGTTTGACGGACTACTCGAACGTTAGTGGTGTAACAGGTATGGGCGGAGTGGCAGATCTGCTCTGACACACCAAATCTACTTAAGTGCAATAACAGAGTATTTGTACTTTGTTACTTGCATCTCTGCTTAATTAATCAAAATCAAATCAAATCAAGCATTATTGTCATTTTGCTGAACATACACATTAGTGCAGACAAGATGAGATAACGTTAAAAACATACATATCTCCCATACTACACATACTCACATACTGACACAAACACACATCTCTAAGATGTTTTTATCGTTTTATAGTTCATTATAGACATAGCTCCAGTTGTGTTTTTGGCTTTGGGAACGGAAAGAGCACAACTCCTCCAGCCAAACTCTTGGGGTACCTGATATCCGACTTGCACAATCCATGAGCACACCGCTGCACCATTGTGACTGCTCTGAGCATGTCGGACCTTGCTTACATAGTAACAGTTCCTCGGACTTATGATTGGATAATGACTGTTTGTGGGTGGAGTTTTGCGAAAGGTCAGTTGTATCCATTATAAAAAAAACATTTGTTGCGACAAAAATATCCATAATGACAATGTCCATTATGACAAAAAAGTTAATTACAACAAAAATCTGAAATGAAAAAAAATGTTGATTATGACAAAAATGTTAATTACGACAAAAATGCCTGTTACAGCAAAGATGTCTGTTATGGAAAAAAGCCCCATACAACAAAAATCTCCATTACTACAACATTTTCCATTACCACAAAAATGTAATGTATGTATACAATAAGTGCTGGCTCACCAGTTTGTAGCCAAAGCATTCCAGCGGCCCCTCACAGACCTGCCCCTCGTGGAACCCATCCTAGCTTGACAGACTGGCGTCCGTGGAGACCATCCTCCTGGCCCTGACAGTGCCTATAGGCACCCCCTCCGTCAGAAAGCCGGGGGCCCGCCAGTGCTGCAGCGCTGCGCTTCTTTCTGGCAAAACCAAAACTTTCCCTGCGCCATGACGCACAGGATTGAGCCCATGCGAGGCCACCCACAGCTGAAAATCCCTCATGTGCAGGCGACCAAGACAGATCACGAGAATGGCCGAATCCATCAAATAGAGTAACTAAAAATGCAACCTGAAACGATCAGACCTGTTCTGTTGGAACAGCGTAAGACACGCCCTAAATGACCTCGCCCGGCGGTGAAAGGTACAGAGCACAAGGATAGGCCCAGGAAGACTATTTCCTGCAAAGGGGACAACACGCTCTTCTCTGTATTCACAATTAATCCCAGATTGGACAGGTGATACAGGACAGATCTGACTGGAGACGGTCCGATTTCGACAGCAACATGGGTCTCCGTGGAGACACAGCAAGCTGACGTAGGAGTAGGTGCACCGCGAGAAGCGGCTCCACCAGTGACATCCTGAGCAGTCTGCGGCCTTCCATGGCCTCGCAGTCGGGGATAGGGGGAACCTGCCACCGGGGTCCTCCCGGTGAAAGGGTGGCCAGGGACGTGCTACTGCAATGAGCAGCCTAAAGGTTGTACACCGCGCAGTGCCGACATGAGCCTGTGGATTTGACCGTGCTATTGGCCTGCATTACCACTTAACACAAGCAAGAAGAGCAGGTTGATTAGCTCGCACAAACACAGGTGCTCGCGAGCATGCAGGCCAACGTGAGCCAGAACGTCCAAGACGTCGGGTACAGTGCTATAGAGCTAGAGCCGTGCCGTACACCGCAGTGAGTGCCCAGGAGAGAGACCGACGTGCGCAGAAGCCCGGAGGCGTCGAGGGCCGTGGTCAGAGATGACAGATGTGCTGAGGTCCGTGAGCGCCGGCCTTGCAGCACGGAGCTAGCAGCCGGGCTGTCACCAGAGTGAGAGTCCGCTGGAAACCAACGCACGCGCCAAAGCGGCAGCGTAGGAAGGAGCAGTCAGCCAGACCTGAGGCTTGGAGGCTTCATGTGCCTTGCGGCAGTGAAGGACAGCACTCATCGAGCAGAGCAAGGTAAGAGCTGCTTAACCACCTGACCTGGTGTCGTCTTAAAGCAGGTGGTAGTCCTGCCAGGTCAGAACTAAGCGCAAGATAACTGAGAGGAGAAGAGGTTTTTGAATGATGTGCACCTGTCTGTGTCCTCCTTTTATAGGAGGTGGGAAGGTCTCCCAGCGGACTGTCGCGCTTCACCGGCCAATCGGAATTGGCATAGTGAAATAGAATGCTTTTGAGGAATGTAGACAGAGGTCACATTCCATAGTGAGACATCTCACAAAATTATATGAAATAGAACAATAGTTTTTAAAATGATGTATAAAAAATTTCATTGTACGTATATATTATCGTTAAATGTTTTTCTCTTTCCAGAACATACTTCATATATATGGAGATATATAACACTTTGGAAAAGCTGCTTGACTTCAGTGTTGTGTGTAGCAGGATCGGTGTTGAAAGGGTCAAAGGTCAGCAGAAAGTGCAGCGCCCCTTTAGACGTGTGCTTTATCCACCAAGCATGTGAAGTCACGGCGACGAAAGACGAGATGAACGATGGAGTTTATTTTTAGACGTGTGTGAGGTGAATCTATTCACACTGTGCTGGTCCTGGTCCAGAGCTCTTGAAAGCCTGTAAGCGATACTTCAGGGAATAATGCCGGGAAGAGCATCCCGTCAGGGATCAGCATCTATGGAGGATCCAAACATCAACACCGAGAAACCCAAAAACCCATCTGTTTTTTGAAAATACCACAAATACCTGTGATGTAGAGACTGAATTTGCATCGCAGGGTTTCCATCATTCCTCAAAAATAATGAAAATAAAACACAAAGCTCCACTCGTGGGTACCTTTGCTTACACAGGGACACACACTTCATTTAATGGATTCAGATTAAGCTGATTCACTCATTTAGTTGATACAGTTTGATTGAGTCACTCACCGAGGCCAGATCATTTGAGTACCAACTGTTTCAAACCTGGACCTCATATCGTTTGAATCCTGAGTGTTTCCAGAGAGTCACAATCCAGAAACTGTAACTGGATCCTTCGAGTCCTTGAGTGTTCCTGGTTATTAATGGTGTTTCAATATTCTGTCATTTGATTCAATTAATCTGATTCCTTTAAAGGGACCTCCACTGTTTTTACAAATGTGAAACCTTGAATGTTCTCATTAGAAGATCTATGTCTAACAAAATGCATTTTTATGCACCATATTCATTTTATTAACTTTTAGAAACGGGACTACTTTACTGTTTTAGAGCGTGTGTTCCGTCATCTTGAAATCACGTGATTGATGATGTCACATGGCCCCACTGCCTGTAAACATCCCATTGTTTTCTATTGGAGTGAATAATTCATCCATCTTTTTAGATCATTTAGCAGCTTTTTCAGTCAAAATGACAACCTGTGCTGCTTTTGGTTGCTATAAAAAACAAGGAACAGTTAAAGATGCAGCTGTAAATAAAAAGAATAAAAAGCTCTACTAAGAGCTCTTCTTCCCTGCCTTATTATACCATTGGAACTGTCGCCATCTGCGGTCACAGATTTTTTTCGGGTCACAACTGTTTTTATTCTTTTTTGGTAAAAAAGAGGGTCACATCAGCATCTTTAACCAAAATAGCAGCTAAATGATCAACAGCAGGCTGAATGCTTCACTTCAATAGAAAACAATGGGATGTTTACAGGCAGTGGGGCCGTGTAACATCTTTTAAACACAGAGCTGCCAAGCCTCACACTTTGAGTGTGACAGTCACGCAATTTGACGCATTCTCACACCACACGCCACACTTGACAATTCTCATGCTTATATTTCCCCATTCAGTACTCTTTTTTTTTTTCATGATAATGAACTTTGGCCCTCGCGGGTTGCAGTAGCTTGAGTAACTCTGATTGACTGAGCAAGATAACCAATCCCAGACCAATCCAATCCATGTCTCCTTGTGCCTTCATCTAACCAACCACAGCCGGCATCACACAATAATAAACCAATCACAAGCAACGTAAGGCGGGTCTTGACGAGCAGTCACACCTCACATAACACCACTGACTCGTCGACACAGATGCCATCTGAGATGGTTTGTAACTAACTAATTTTGTTCACTGTTTATACTGCTGTGTGTGTGTGTCTGTTATAGTCTTGGTTTATGCGTCTACAAAACTAACATTTTGTGTGTGTCTCTCTCACTCACGTTTGTATAAGGGTGTGCAATCTGATGATATTAGATCGTTAAGGATTAAAACATGAGATCATAGAACCGTCTGTAGTTCACATTTTAACCCTTGCAGTGCCGTGTCTGAGTCATATGTCTGTGGTCCATACACAGCACATCCAAAGGTTTTTTCTCTGCCAAATCACACCATTTGCTAGTCAGCATGTCAGCATTACAGACCCCGAAGAATTATTAAGTGCTTAAATAGGGCAGAAGTACGCTAAACTGTGTGAAATGAGATGTTCAAACACTGCTTAAAGTAGGATTTTATTCATATGAGTGTGTTACCTCAATAACAAATACAAATCACTAGACTGATCTGCTGCCTTGTTATGTAGCAAGTGTTGCTAATGCTAATGCTACAGTACTTTAGTTAAACAAAGTAAAAAGACTGTGTGACTGTTAGAACTTCTCAGCCCTTTTGTTTAATTGTATTTGGAACCAGTTTGATAAATTGCTTACATACAATTTAAAAAAAAAAAATATTTGAAAATTGCCTTGTCTTAAATGATCTTTCATTTTTTTTTTCATTTAGGGTGATGATTTTAAGTGAATTGGTTTGCTTTATTGGTAAATAACTTTAAAATAGTCTATATGCTTTGAATGAAAAAAATTGTATTGTAATCGTGATTTTACAAAGAAAATTTTCGTGATGTGATTTTTTTTTTTTCTCCATATCACCCACTCCTACGTGTGTGTGCCTGTGCTAGACATTAAATTAAATTAATTAAAACTCTTATTCAGCTACTAGCAGTGTTATGAACACAGCTAGTAGCCTGAATTGCACTTGTAGGTTATATCAGCATAAATACATAGTAAATGAAACAAATGCCTTGTCTAATCTAATGTTCATTTGAACTGTTCTTATTTGATTATTTTTGTATGTAATAGTGTATTTCTATGGACCTTGAATCTGCTGCTAAGACATTCATTCAATTAAAAATCACTTGATGTTTTAATGTTCTTTACATAATTAGCTTTTTAATGACGTCCTTTCTGTTGCAGACAAGGAGAGCTGAGATAAAGGTAGCACTGCCTTGGGCCACAGTGGTTTAAGTGGGAGCCCCCTGCCTCTGTCATCATCAACATCTGTGACAAACACCTACAATATGAGACATGTCCCCAGCTAAATGATGGAGAGTTGGTTGAAATGAAATATTGACAAATACATGTATTTTGTCAAAATTCTTGTTAGTTTTCATTTTTAATTTCTGGTTAATTAAAACTAGCATTAGGAAGCCACAGTGCAGGAAGAGCCGCTGGCATGGAGGTGAGGACATCAGTGTTACGGTATAAATCAACGTTTAAACAGGCCAAAGCCGTGTTAAAGAAGAACACATTTTTTTTTTTCGCCAGAATGTCACTAAAGTCTCACTCTTGTAATTTTCTGAAACTTGGCAGCCCTGAATCATGTGATATCAAGATGGCGCAGCCTGTGATTTCAAAACAGATTCTTAAACTAAAGTACTGCCATTATTAAAAGACAATTAAATGAATATGGTGCGTAATAATGCGTTTTGTTAGGCATCGTTGTTCTAATAAGAATATTTCAAAGATTTAGAGTGGAGGATCCCTTTAAGCCTGCTGTGTTTATGGTGAATTTGCTGACTTGACGTCCTTTGTGGACTCTCAGAGGACTCAGAGAATCTGTGAGTCCTGATTCAGTACAAAGACTCGACTCCTTGACCCTGGTCCTTCATCATCCCATTGGCCATGAAAAATCTGACGTGAGCTCAGAGAAGACAAGAGCAGATTTACTGCGGTTCACATTATGAAATATACATTTTCAGCATTGAAAGCACATCCGTGTAGTTTCCCTTTTATGTGTTGAGATGTGGATTGTGTGACGGTCCCGATACTCTGAGACCTGATGGAAGCTGAAGTGACGCTACCTCTCACAGCAGTGACTGACGCTTGTTTTAGTCTTCGGCTCACAGCGGGAATATGAGAAGTGTCAGATTAAAGCCATGCTTCTCTTGTGTGAGCACGCGCTGAGGATGCAGCTTCTGTGCACGTTTGATCAGCTCAGATGGGCCTGTATACAAGGCTTTCATTCAGATATAAATATAGCATGAAAGCAGGTTTGATTGCACATTGGAGTTGGTGGACGGTGCCTTTGAAGCTCGGCGCTGAACAATCTGACAGTTGTCCAAACTCTTCCACACCTAAAGGTGACTTTGGTAAACTGCTGTAATGACAGAATAGGTGGAGGGCTTCACGAGATGATGATTCAGCATTTTCTGTGCCTTCTCGCAGAGCTCAATGTAAGCACTTTTTAATAACTCAGAAGGAAGAAAAAAACACACGCACATACACACACCATGTACACCAGACGGGCCACCAGAAGACAGCAAAAATACATAAAAATTACTCCAAAAACACACTTTACAATGATAGAAATACACAGATGTACTCAAAAACACACTAAAACCACTAGAAAACTACACAATTATACAAAATGACAGAAAACGTACGCAAAACTTACTCCAAAAACACATTACAGCAACAAAAGTACACAAAACCATAACAAAATCCCAATCAATGCCTCAAAAACACACAGAAATTTAAAGAAAACAACAATATAACAATAAAAATACACAAAATGAATCCAAAAACAAACAAAAAAAAATTATCAAACTCACAAAATAGGAGGAAAACATGTAGAACAGCAACAAAAAAACTCTTTGTTGTTTACTGTATTTTTTCCTCAGATTGGTCCTTGTTTAAAATGCTCTCTGTCAGAGAGCAGCTGTCCTATGAAGCAGGATTTGAACACCCTCACTAAGCGAGGTGATTGTGACAGAGGTGGAGATTGCAGCGCCAGACCAGTCACGAGCAAGGACAAACTGTGTAGAGCAATTTAAAAATATGAAAAATTAAAATCCATAATTCAGACCAAAAACAAAACTGTTGCTGCAGAAAAAGCAGGAAGAAAAGAACACAGGAAGGTGCTGACACTGTTAATGCGTAAAAACCTGAGATTATACAATATTAATCCATTGGACGATAAACAGACATGTTTGACATACAGACGTGTTTCTCTTCAGATAGTCCTCAATTTATCACAAACACACTGGGATGAGAGCACATTGTTTCACTGTAGTATGTTCCTGCTGATGCTGTCAGTGTCACTATAGCTGCACGTCTAAATAATCCATCCATGATACAGACGAATCATTTTTATACTATTGTACTCGCTCAGATCTTATCCACTTCATAACCTGGTGAAGACCAGGTTAGTTATTCAGCCTAAGTTACCATGGTGATTTAGCCAGGTAAGAAATTATCCAATGTCATAGTACCGGACATACCAAATAAATCCAGGCAGTTGGCGCAATAAGAGAAAATCTATCTTGGTAGTACAGGCCCAAAGAGGTTAAACACATTAAATGGCTGAAAAACTACTAAACAAGACTAAAAAACCAACCAAATGTACAAAATGACAACATAAATACACAAAATTACACAAATCAACAACATGATTAAAAGAAATTTACAAAATTAGAAAAAAAATACAAAAAATCACAATAAAACCCACAAAACAAGACAAAAAAAGCCCACAAAATGACAAAAAAACAAACACTTAAGCTGTGGCCCCCATTGTGATGAAAGTTGCTCATTTCTTGTTCAGAAGGAAAAGCCTGTAAAACAATATCTGTTGATCAGAATCAGAAATGACCTGTTGGATAAAAAAGATCAAATTCCTGACAAAGAGTTTGACAAAACAAAGCTACAGAACAACAGAGTACGTGTGTTCCTCAGACACACACGCAGGAGGCGCCCGCTTATAAATAACGCCAGCTCAGGGAGCAGCAGCACATGATTGGAGAGAACTTGCACATGGGAAAGGTTACCCGCAGCCGGCGGCCCATTCATCTTGTTTGGATACAAACTACTTGATTCCCCAAATGAGCGGTGAGGAATCCAGCGACATCGGCACTTAATCACGGTGCGCTCGCCATTATAAATCAGTTGAACTACTGACACCTGAACTTTACGCTGTGCACACTGTAAAGGCCACAGGCGCAGACTTGCACTATTAGCGGCATGCTGATCCATTGTGTGTGCAATCAGGTCAGAAAACACGCCGTGCCCATGCATCACCTGAGCGTTGTAAGGGTACAGCAAACAGAAGGTGACACCAGGGATGAGGGACGGGCCATATCCTTTAAAATAGCTCTATATTATCTCTACACTAGATCCTGCCTCTAAACCATAGATGTGTCACCGATTTAATCAACTTTTACAACTAAAACAATAACCGATCATTTTGATAATCAATTAACAAATCTACACATTTTCAAGTAAGGCATGTCTTTTGTTACAGACATGTAAAAAATAGATCCGTTCCTGTTGTTTGTTAAAGACGTATAAAGAATAGATCTGTTCTTGTCTTTTTTTACGTACGTATAAAGAATAGATCTTTATACGTTTGTATACATGGACTACATCTGGACACATAAAGAATTGATCTGTTTCTGTCATTTGTTACAGACATAAAAATAATAAATGTATTCCCCTCTATTTGTTACAGACAAATAAAGAAAGGATTTGTTCCTGTCGTTTGTTACAGACGCATATAGATTTGTGCCTGTCATTTGGTAGAGAATTATTAAGAATAGAGCTGATCCAATCCTTTGTTACAGATCTATAAAAAATAGATAATATTAATGTCTTAACTTTACAGTATATATTGCTTTTTTTCAAGGAGACTCAAAGCACGTACAGAAACCATGATTCGGTCACACCAGTCATTCACATCAGTCATACCAGTGGTGGTAAGTTACATTGTAGCCACAGCTGCCCTGGGGCATACTGATAGAAGCACAGCTGCTATTCCGAGCCTACGGCCCCTCTGACCACCACCAACATTCATACCATTCATATGAGGCAATGTGGGTAAAGTGCCTTGCCCAAGGATAGCACGACAATAATTTGGAGAGAGCAGGATTCAAACCCCCAACTCTTTAGTTATTGGACGACCCGCTCTACAACTGATTCATGGTTGCCCCTGTTTCCGTCTTTTGTTATAGACATACAAGGAATAGATCTGTTTCATATTGTGTTATTATACTGTTGGGCAAAGCAGTTTAGGAATAACCAGCTGACCTTCTTGTAGACCAGTGACAACCAGGGAAATGTACACATACATTGAGCTTTTTCACCTCTTTGCAGGGGGTACTTGAAAACATTTCTGTAAGTTTCCACTACACAAATGATCCTTCACAATGAATAGCACCAATGTACAGTTGTCCCTCGCTATACCGCGGTTCACCTTTCATGGCCTCTGTGCTTCGCGGATTTTTTTTACAGTGCAATTTTGGATGCATTTTTTTTTTTACAGCGTATGAACTCGTATCATGTTCTGCATCCTGATTGGCCAATGCTGTGTTCAGCCACCAGTGACACATCCAACTCGGTGAGTTTCACTGCCTGCTGAAGCGAGGAGCTGCGCTCCTTTTTCTCCTCTCATAAACATAAACCACCATGAAAAAGCCGGTGTGATTAGCGGCTAATGCTATCCTAGCTCAGTGCTACAGAGAGAACTTTTACCTGCTACTACCACCTCCTCGTTGATTCTACTCCACGCCAAATCCTTCCCAGTCCGGTCCGGGTTATGAAGGTCGTGTCATACAGCTCCAGGTGGTCACACACAGCTTCTACCCCATGGTTGAATGGGTGAACAGACCGGTGTCCGTGTTGACATCCTGACGTCATCGTCAACACAGACTCTGAATGCGTTCGTCATCAATGTCTGATCGCTAGCAGTGTAACTCTGAAGTTCTGTGTGGTTGAAAACAGGTTTATGTTTTAAAATCTACAAAAGTTTGAACTTTGAGAGTGTTTAAACAAGAGAGAAATGTTATTTCATGTCTGAGAAAAGTGTATGAAGTGTGTGGTGAGGGATTTTACAGCCTTAAAACATGTATAATAATTGTAAAAAATAAAGCTGACTACTTTGCGGATTTTGCCTATTGCGGGTTATTTCTAGAATGTAACCCCTGCGATAAACGAGGGACTACTGTACACGCACAGTAACTTTTCACAGCTCAGTCAAACCATTGCCACAGTTCTAACTGCTCTATGGAATATAAGAGGAATAAGGGTAATCAGTCACATCGCAAAGACTGCACTCATCTGTCTCCCATACCGCACAAAGCTGAGCTGCAGCAAGACTAAAGCTACAAATGGAGCGGTATGCAGACATGGAGCAGTAAGAAGGAGCAGCTATGTGGATGTTTGTAAAAACTTTTTAATAAATAACCAGGTTTCATAATGTTTAAGGAGCAGATGGAGGCTGTGGGTTTCCAAGCTGGCACATTGATATAAGACTCTGTGACTTACTGACGTGTCAGCAACTCATGTCAGTTCCTCATGTTTCTTGTGTGAAAGCAGCCTTATGGTGTGACTTACTCTAATGTTATATTTGGACCTGAGTGGAGCTCTCAAAGCTCACAATATTTGTCATATAATATGTTTTTTCTTGAGGGGTTATAATAGAACGAGACAGATCCTCTGCAGAGGCTCACCACTCGTGCTTTGTGGAGCAGAATGTAAAGCCGGTGTATGCAGAGCTAGCTAAGGGCTACTCCATGCACACTCGGCCATTGTGTTCGCCGCCATTGGGACGTAGAGCGGCGCTGAAGGAGGAGATGGTTCAATGGGTGATTGACAGGTCTCTCCTTCACCCCGGCACCAACACGGACCCCGGCTGATAGAATGTGCACGGGCTGCGTGTCACGGGATGTGTTTGGGTGATACCAGCTCGTCCGTGAGCTCCTGCCTTTTTGTGCTGCGGACAATGGGCAGACCTCCCAGTTCTGCAGCTGGGCCAGGCACTGTAAAACCACAGCGGTGACGTTACCCTGAATTGTATTTCAAATCACCACTTTCTGTGGTGTCCCATGTGAAGCAGACCGCCTCTTAATCCCATTGTTATGTCACCACGCAGTATGTTGGGCTGCTGCATCACAGGGAGGAGACCTTAACACTGACTAAATGAAGTCATTAAACCCAAACGACAGAATTAGCCCGGTGTTAGGGTTCAAATGGTTACAAATTTAAATGGTGTCAAGATTTAATCTGCATTATAAAGCAGAGTTGTCCTCATTACCAGCTTTATTATCACATCGTATTGCCAGTGTTGTCGCTTTTACTTTTGTTTTTCCCATGTCTTCAGATGTCTTGTATGTCCATGTCTTTTGTCGTCATGCCTTATATCTTACTTACTTATTTTTCTTTTCTAATTTTCTTTTCCTTCTCTTGACCACCTTGTCACATCTTTATTCATCTTTTCCTGTCTTGTCCTTACGTATCTGTCCTTGTCATGCATTTCCATGCTCTTTTCTACTTGTCTTTTCTTCTGTCTCCTCTTTTCTGGTGTCTTCATGTCTTTCCCTGTCTTATTCTACTTATCTTGTCTTACCTTATCTTGTTTTCATATGTTCTTGCCTTGTCCTGTCTACTTGTGTTCCTTGTCTTTGTTTTACTTGCCACGTCTTGTCTTGCCTCATCCTTCCTTATCTTTTCTTTATATGTCCTTGTTTTGTCTTTCCATGTCTGGTCTTGTCATGCTTTGCCTTGTCTTTCCAAGTCTTGTTTTCTTATGTTGTTTGTTTTTTATAACCTTGTCTTTGTTTTACATGCTATGCCTAGTCCTTCCTTTTCTTCTCTTTCCTTATCTTGTCTTGCGTTGTTTTGTCTTCTCATCTTTCTTTTAATTTGCCCCCCTTGTGGTGTCATATCTTTCATTATCTTGTCTTACCTTAGCATTTTCTTACTTATCCATTCTTGTCTTGTTTTTCCTTTTCTTTCCCTTTGTTTTCATGTGTTTTGCTGCTTCTTCTTGTCTTTATATGCCCTTATCTTAATTTTCTTTCTCTTTTGTTGTGTAGCTTGTCATTTATCTCCTTGTCTTTTTCTGTCTTGCCATGTCTTATCTCGCCTTGCCCTGCCTTACCTTACAATGTGTTTCTTGTCCTGTCTTAAGTCTGTCTTTCCTTCTGCCCTTACTTGTCTTGCTTTTCTTTGCATTTTCTCTTTCGTTTTGCACCTTTTACTTTAACGGACAATTTTTTTTACAGTGTGCTCACCTCAGTTCCTGTACTTGGGAAAAGTTCTCTGTGATTCAGCTGTCACTCACACGGTGAAAAGCTGTGCCGGCTGAGTGCCGAGCATTTCTGAGGCCCAAGAAGAAAGGCCTTTGTTCAGGGCTTCTCACTCCATCGACCTGCTTTGGGGCTCCGTGGAAATGAGGCCACAGTAAACAAACAATACATCCCGATGAATAGATAATGATGCACATGTTTACAGAACGAGGTTTCAGCAGAAAGATGACGCAGAGATAAAGAGGCATTCTAGTTCATTGGTCGTCTCCTATTGTGTCTCAATTATCAGCATTTAACACTCTGATGGTCCGTCCGACACACATACCTAAATATATCCACCACACTGATGACAACTCCAATGCAGGTCCTGCCTCTTCACACGAGCTTACTCCTAGCTCAACATTAAACACTTTTTGCAGAAACTTAGTAACTGTTATTTTATATTTTCTAATAGCTTAGAGCTTAGTTAATGTTGGAGAGCTTTTACACTGATGAATCCTAGAACGAATAAAATGGTCTAGGAATCACTTGGCCTGAATGTCTGCTGCGCTTTGATCAGTTAGAGTTGACCAGCCAGGATAATTCTAGAACAATTCACACAGGAAGTATTTGAGATGATGTAGATCAGTGGTCTCCAACCTTTTCAAGCCCAAGTTCCCTGACCTCCACATTGGTGGCGGCAAGATCTACTCAAGCAAGTGTAAAAAAAAATTTAAAAAAGATTTTATTTCCACTTTCACATTTTTTATTCAGGTTAACTTTATTTGAATTACATGAAATGCTTTGGTCCAACATTCAAAAATAATGAACCCAAAATGCTATCTGTAACTAGCATATTAAACTGGCCGTATCATTTGATCCTACTGGTCAATTTAATGTGCCTGTTCAGGCATCTAATTGGTTGCTGGTATCTCATGAGTCACCTACCTTGAAGGGAGGTTGCTTGATGTAGCGTAATTTATATTATAATAAATTTAATCTAGTCACCAGAGTAGCTAAAGTCACGTTCGGTGTGTTTTAGAATGATACTTCAATAAGTCATGCAGCACGATTTCCCAATGAACTACAAAACATATCCATGAAACGTTCTAAAAGAGTAGAAAGTTTAATAGATAACCAACTTTTCTTCATTGGCAGATCACATTTACTCTCACAACATGAAACAGCCGATTATAACAGAATAACTCACTTAAATTTGTTGAATTTATATGAGAACAGCACACCAAGCCCAATCTTGTTAGATCTCCGAAGCTAAGCGGGTCTGGGCCAGGTTAGTAGTTGGATGGGAGACCACTGAGAATTACAGGTGCCACAGTGGGTGCAGTTGCTTCAATGGTATCTGTCATTGTGTCCTTGGGCAAGTATGAATGTAGTGTGAGTGAGTGTTGGTGGTCAGAGGGGCCGATGGCGCACTATGGCAGCCTCGCTTCCATCAGTCTGCCCCAGGGCAACTGTGGCTACAATAGTAGCTTACCACCACTAAGTGTGGAGTGAAAGAATAATGCCTTAATTCTGTAAGGCGTTTTGAGTGTTTATTATAAGGCACCAGTGACGTGCCGTGAGCACGAGGGTAGGGTAGGCAGGACGTTCCAAATCGAGACCACCAATGTCAACACCAAAGACAATTTCATATGTTTCTGCTGGCAAGTGTTAATTCAATTCAATTGAACTCAACTTTATTTGTATACCACAATTTACAACAAAGTCATCTCAATGCGCTTATGAAAAATATAAAATTCATAATAAAGAAAAAACCCAACAAGATCCACATGAACAAGTATTTAGCCATCTAACAAAATCAACATCGTAAAACACCATTAAAAAACATAAACAATTATTTAATATAGCCTCCATACTCTCCCAAGAAAATATATCTCATGACACAGCAGCACATCCATTGTTTGTGTTGGAAACACAGAAACACGGAGAAAATGACAACAACAATGACTCGGAACAGCCTTAATGAGGCGCATCCACAAAGCCAATCCTACCATTCAGAGTGAAAATTACGAAACATTTTCTGACCTTACCTTTGCTGAAGGTCTGGTAGCTCAGGTGTTGGTCTCCCATCTTTTAAAATCTGTTGTTTTTTTATCAAAAGACGTCTCTAGCGCTGTCATCCTGACTGTAGTGTTATCCCGCCCACTAGCTAGAGAACGTAGCAGCAGCGGTCACATGATATCAATTCACTAATGCACTGTGAACTTATGTATAGCATTTAGCATAGCACGGGTACGTCCAAAGGCTGCGTAGAGAGCTGCCTTTGGATGTAAATGGTTTTCATCTTGGGGAACTGACTACACATGCGCAAACACATAAAAACACGCTATGGGAACAGAGGCAGAGCAGCAACGTGCCTTTGAGAAGGGGTGTGGCCTCCTCCTGCATTACAGTGGTTAGGAAATAGCGATGTTTAGCGATTTGGGTTATGAAAAGCACAAAATGCTGACACTTTCAAACTTATAGGTACTGTAGGCTATCGGAAATTGAAAAATAAATAATTCATAATTATATTGTAATGAAAACAAATAATCAAAATATCAATTCACCCTTGGGTAGGCACTGCCTACCTTGCCTACCCTGACTGCACGTCACTGTAAGGCACTATATAAAATCCAATGGATTATTATTATTGTAAACATAAATAAATTCAACTTAAAAGACTTCAACAAGTGCAATAAACTAAAGGCAGACTTTTCTCAGCATTTAATAAAAAAAACACTCCAAAAAGAAAAAGACTGCTTTTATGTGATCAAGCTTTTTAAAGGGCAGAGATCAACAACAGTCCCCGATAGGGGTGTAACAAAATAGTCAGTTCACGACACAATATGGAATACAGTATAGCACATAGATTTTTATTTCCCAATCATCACATCAATGGTGTGGGCTCGAGCTGTTATGTAGCTTTGAGTAGCACATCTGAAGTTATCTCTGCTCTCTCAACCTTCTCCATGGACTCTCTTACTTTAGCGGACCAAGTAGAGTGTTGATGAAGTGCAGAGAATTTCTGTAAGACGTGCTGATGTGTAGGGATCTGTGTGTGGTCACAGGCGGCTGCACGTCCACGTGACACAAACATAAATCACACCCGAGAGTGAACTTTTCCCTGTTTTCACACCATGCTCCATCTCATCCTCTGCTTAGCAGAGGCTTAGTGCTCAGATGTGTTGAAATTCGCGTTGGTTTTCAGACAAGCGCTCGCTGACCGATGTGTTTTCCTTGCTCGCTGTTTCAGTGGTTTTTTCGGTGAATCGCTACACACAACTGACTTATGAATCAACAGAGCATCCGCGTTGTCCTCTATCTTGTATTTTTTTTTTTTTTACTTGTCTGCACATGCTGTCAAAGGTCAACACTACAAGAAGTGCAATCTTTTTTTAGACAGCAATGCAATTTATTTTTTATTATTTTGTTATTGCAATTAAATAAATTGCATTGTTTTATTGCATAATTGTGACCATCACCAGCCCTCCCTAAGGAAGGGTAAGAAACACTTTATTAAAGGGAGAATATAAAAAGAGAGGGCAGTGTTACACCTCGGTGAGGGGTGGGGGGGAGGTGGAGGGGGAAGAGACCAGGGAGGAGCGATTCAAGGAAGAGAAATGGAAGGGTGGGGAAGAGTTGATTACTGTAAAGTGAGATGTGAAGTTGAAGGCGTGAGGCTTAACTATAATGGTGGTGGCTGTGGGCAGAGGGAAGGAGTTAGTAGTAATACCTGAAACAGGTATTTGGGATCAACGTGTCTAAAGTTAAGCCCACTACAAGTTTTATCCCACAGTCCAAGGCATGCTAGTGCATCGTAGACCGATGTATGTGCAAGAAACTGCCACTGCAAACCCAAGCGCTGCCCCGGACTCGAGGACGCAGCCAGAATAGCTGAATGAGCGGGGGCCAGCGAGCCCAGGCAACCCCCCCCCGGCCGAGCAGCCCCCCAGATGCCCCCAAGACACCAAGCCGAGAGGCAGCCACCACCCACCACATACACACCCAAGAAAGCACCTAGAAGCCGAGGAGCCAGCACACTCCGCCACCGCCCGCAACCCCCAACCCCAAGGCCCCCCATCGACACCCACCCCACCACCCGCACCCAATCCCCCGAGGGGAGTGCCCGGAGAGCCCCCCGCCCGAGATTCCAGCAGAGGGGTCAAGGCCAATGCCCAGCAGACGGCCAGAGCCGCGACAAACGGGCAGCCGGCGGGCACCATCCAGTGGGCCCAGAGCCAGCAGGGACGGGACCCCAGGCCAGAAGGATCCGGAATAGAAGCAACACCGGGAGCAGCACGCCCGAGGACAACGACCACATCCCCGGCCTCCCTGGGCAACGAGGGGACGCTGCATGCCGCACCGCCAGCCCCCAGGCGCACCGATCCAGGCCCCCAGAGCGCCCCAGGTCACCATTTTTGTACACCGAGGACAGCCCCCAAGGTGACCAGGAGAAGAGACATGGACCAAGCCACACTCATAGGGAAGAGGCACCCCACCTCCCCGCCAGGCTGACACTGCCAGGAGAGACCCCGCGAAGAGTCCTCTATCTTGTATACACTGCAGTGTGTATGCTGCTACGGGAAGCAAGAGGGTCAAATGTCATTGCGCCCTGTCGTGTTCTTGAAACTGGGTTTACTTGATTTTATTTCCCTGCATCTTTATATTTTATAACATTCCTAGTCTCCAATATTTTTCTTTTTTTAGATATACATGTTTTATTTTCATTATAGGGTATTTTTATTTTGAAAGACTGGCGCTTCCTCCTCTACGCTCGTCAGTTGTAGCACCTGCACATGACTCACTCTAACCTGAAACTACTGATGTTTGCTACGAAATTAATTTTTTCATTTGGAACAAGGGTGATGATGCATTTCAAAGTATTTGAACCAGTGGTAATGAATGGTAAAGAGTTCATAGGTCTGTTCATTGTAGGAGTTTTACCAGTCTCCTCGAGTGGGATTAAAAAA
The DNA here is from genome assembly GCF_900634775.1 of Gouania willdenowi. Lineage (NCBI taxonomy): Eukaryota > Metazoa > Chordata > Actinopteri > Blenniiformes > Gobiesocidae > Gouania > Gouania willdenowi. The sequence goes on from NC_041052.1 coordinate 32,612,950, forward strand.
GTAAGACGAAGAAAACATCCACAGGTCGGAGGACTGCAGAGGGCTTCTTTTGTCCCTGACAGACTGGGCTGGATTGGGAGGAGCGATGGAAAAGAGGCTGGGAACAATGGGTGCCAGTGCGAATTCCTGGAGATCCCAACGAGGGCCTCTGACTGACATTCCCATGGCGGAGTGCTCTCCATTCACTGTTGAAGTCCTCTGCCTCTGGTTTGAGACGTCTCAGAGGGAAAGGAATGTGTCCGATAGTTTGGACCAATGCTACGTACTTCTGACTGTATTTCAGTTTCACCTGATTTTCCATTAGTTCACATTATTTATTTTTTTCTTAAGGTATGGTTAATATTTTACATTTTGTCTTTAAGTATAACTAAATTATTCAGATTTATTACAAATTCTGGACAAACCGCGACACGTTTTTCTGTCAGTTGGAACTTCAGGATCTGAAGTTTTCTTTTATTCATCAAGATCTTTGTCTGCTGACGTCAGGTTTGATCAGGAGCTTGTCGTAGCTGCGGACCGTCTTTGTATGTTACAAAGTGAGAGTTCCAATGAGACAACACACACACACACACACACACACACACACACACACACACACACACACACACACACACGCAAGCACTTCAAACAAGGCTTTGACCAGGAATGGCACCCTGCTCTGTTGGAACCACTTCCTGAGGTGTGTATAACGTTTGTTGCGGCTCCGTCCTCCGCTGCCTGATCCACGGCATTGCCTTGGCCTCACGCGTGTGCACTGTTTTAAGGCTTTCTCATTCCTGAAGAACACACGGAGCATCAGAGTGACACCGGGAGAAACCCGAGCAGGAGGTTGCCTGCTTGGAATGACTTCAGTTATTTCAAATATCTCCATCTTACGGTGTTTCCCTCGACTGAAGCGATAAGACGAAAAACACGACCGGATACGGAGAAGAGAGAGGAAGGAAAAACACTGCAGAAGTTGCGTTGCCAGGTTTGGTTCTAACTGCTAATTGTGTTGAGTTTATCAGCAATGGTGAGTTTAAACCCTCTTTTTTTACCTGGGCTATCCTTAGTTGTATAATGTTTTGTTATGCGTGGAGTTTCTCCCTGTTTCTGTCTGTGTGAGGTTCAGAGTCTATTCTGAGTAGGTTTCCTTTCCTCTTGTCTCCATGCAGGTGTGCCTCTTCTCCCTCACTACTGAAAGTGTGCTTGAGCAGTGAGTGTCCCCTCACAGTTTTTTAGTGCCGGGTCCCTGTTAGAGCTGGTTGTTTAAGAAACCACCTTAAAAAGTCAAATCTTTGTAATGAATCAGGACTCGTGGATCCTTTGCGAGTTGCAGCTGAAGAGGACATTAAATACAAAAACACAAAATCACAAAAACACCGTAAACCACCAGGAACTCTCAGGACTCGAAGGATCCAGATGGAGAGCGAGGTCATGAACTCCCTGTGTGGACTCTAATTATCTGGGTTAACAAATCGGTTCTTGGACCCACCAAAAAACAGTCAGGACTTAAACAATCTGGGTTAAGGACAGATAGATGACTCACTCAAAACCGTTTGGTTATCGAGTTCCCTAGAAACCCTCAGGACTTAAACTTTACGCCTAAAGGACCCGGATAGTCGACTTGTGGACTCAGTAGTTGTCTAAAAAGGAATATTAATTCAATAGAATTAATGATGATAAATATAATGCGTAGTATGTACTTTGTCGTTTCCCAGAGCACATTTTAACACACGTACCTGTTCTTTTACTCAAGTCTAGGGTTGAAATAAGCAAGTGTTGCATAAAGGAGAGAAAAGTGGAAACAACGAGGCAACAAACTGTGATTTAAGTGGGATTCCAAAGTCAGAAGCTTCTGTACCAGCAGTGCACTTTATACACCCAGGAGTCTAATCATCAGCAATATGTTATGTGTCCTTTTATTCTCCAATAACGTCCTGATGCAGCTATTAGCCGAGCCCAGCCGAGTGCAGGTCTGAGGCTAATTTATTCACAGGGAAACACTGGATCACAGCAACGACTTAATCTACCTGAGCTTCTCCCCAAAGCTATGAATTATGAAAGCATTTATTAGCGCCCCACATACAGCCCTGTTTATTCTCAATTTATGGGTGACAGCCGCTAGTGCAGGGAAGCCACTTTGAAACCCTTAAAAATGTAGTGTTTTACTGCAACGCCGCCGCCGTGCCGCGCAGTTACAGTCGGACCACAAACGACTCCCCGCGGACCGGCCATCCTCACATTCTTAATTTCTAAAGCATAATTCTCTGCTGAAGCGCTCAGCCTCTGCGGCGTTTGTAAAGGTGATGAATTACCCTCATAAAGGTGTGTTTTTCCTCGTCCAAAGCAACTCCGAGGGCTGGTATGAAGAGAAAAACCCTCAGGGACGTGAGGAGATGTGATGAGACGCTGGACAGGAAGAAAAAACACTTTAGGGACAAAAAGAATATCCAAGAATCTGGACTAGCTTCAGTTTTTAATATATTTCATTACATCTACCCTGTGGGGTTTGAGGTAGATCTGTCCTTTTTTTTTCTTTATTTTACTGTTTTTCATTTCATCCTTATACACAACACGTACACACATTTCTGGTGATATGACGTTGTGGCGTTCTGTACTTTTGGCTGTTTTTGAATAATTTCTAATGTGGCTAGATATTGTTATTTTTCATGTATGTGACTGTGCTGTAAACATGATAGAGCAGAGCTGTCACGTATTCAAGCTCCAAATCAGAACCAAACTAACACTTCAAATTCATAACAGATATAAATAGAGGTCAGTAATGTTAGCCTTTGCTAATAAAGTCATCCAACACACCTTTCTTTTGCCTTGTGTTGTTGGAATCATTTTGTATAAAAGATATATCAGTCCTTCAAGGATTTTGAGGGGATTTTTTGTGTGATTGTTGCAGCCTAAAACTCCAAACTTTTTTGCCCTTTTTTCCCAAAAATTGCAGCTAAAGTTTAGCATTAAAAGGCTTTATTGTTTTCCAAAACCTTGCATAAACAGGTCAATTTGAAGTAACTGCTTTTGCAGTCTTTCATAACAATATAGAAAACAGCTCAGATTCCCAACAATCCACCACATTTGAAAGGTTTTCAGTGCAGATAATATTAAACATAGAATAAGTGCTTGTTTAAGTTTTAATAATAGATAAATAAGGCCACAGATTCAGTTGTGATGTCACCACCGTTCACTGAAGGGTATAATGCATCTCAAGTGATGACATTTGTTTGTGTTTAACCACAAGATGCCAAACAATTTACCTCCACTTTCACGCAACATATCAAAGTGACTTGCTCGATGTTTAACCTTAATATTAGTTGGCAGCTAAGAAGCAGACGTGTAGACGTACATGATGACGTACCAGTAAGGAAGGATCTGGGCCCAATAAGATTGGTCAAAATAGCAGAAATATTGCGGTGATTGCTTGGTCATACGGTTATTGCGAGGCTGTGCAGATATCACAGGGATTGGCACAATTTGCATTAGTAGTTGCAATCGCAACATCGTAAATTTCTGGATGGACTATTGTCATTTTGGGTTTTTTTTTTGTCTCATTTTGTGTACCTTGTGGTTAATTTGTGTTTTGGCAGAGGTATTTATCTCACCATTTAGTGTAGTTTTGGAGTGATTTATAATGTGTTATTTTATGTGTTTTTTTTTTTTTTTTGTCAGATTTCTGAAATGTTTTTAGAGATTTTTTTATTCTGTTTTCTGTATTTCTCAATTCATTTCATACATTTTCAGTTGTTTTTGTAATTTTAAAGTCATTTTGTATATTTTTACTGTTGTTCTGTATGTTCTCACTTCATTTTACATATTAGTTTTGCCATTTTGTGTGTTTTTAAGTCATTTTATGCATTTGTTTGTGTGTCATTTTTTAAAAACATTTTTCTTATTGTTTTGTGTATTTGTTTGTAGGCTGCGGGCCACCAGTTGCCCGTGTACTTGAGGGATTCTATAGAAAAGTTAACGTTAAAAAAAAAAGCATTCAAGGATTTTTAATCGTCTTGCACGCTCATGTGAACATGTCCATTCATTAACTGTGCAACCCACATGCTCCTTTTCATGGTCGCTCTGTCAAAAATTCCCCAAAATGTCATGTAAAAACATTTGCATTGGAAACAGTAAACCTAATCTATCAACACAGCTTCTCTCTGCATTTGGTAGCTTTTCTATCTTACGTTTAAATCTAGTGATTGGGAAATTTAGATATTTGTGTAAAAACACAAAAAGGAAAAGTACAGATACTGGAAAACCGACTTTAATTCAGCAATGAAAATAGTGATCCATTGTGTGAGAAGATGATGATTCCTTCACCTTCAAAATGCAGATCTAAGTGATTTTTTTAGGAAGTGAAACTCCAACATCCCACTCTGGTGGTCGTGTGTGACGTGCCATACATTTTTCATTACCTGAGTTCCCCTCTGTGACTGCTGCTGCACCCATGGGAGCGCTGCTTTGCAGTGCTGTTCACAGATGAATGGGAAGACTCCTCCTGGGGAAAAGGTGCGCAGAGACACCCTTCGGAGAAGATCCTGTGATTTAACAGAGTTGTGAGATGATCAAAGTCTCAGTCCCCGTTGTATCCGCTCTTTAGGAGCGGGGGAAGCCTTCAGTGCTGTCGAATGGATGACCTGGAATGATAACAAGTAAACCGCTCCCTTGAAACATGATGTAAGGCTGTAATTCCCAACCTCGGGCAGCGGACCCCAACAGGTACGAGAGCAGATTTCAAGAACAAAGACTCATTTTAGGACCTAGTTTAAAATTCATTCACAATAACATGCCACAAAAGCTCTTAAAGACACTTTTTAAGCCTCCTATTATCCTTGGGGTCAATTTGACCCCATTTAATGTTAACCATCCAAAATCTAATGGTTGACTTTGTGTTTTTGCTTCATATTTCACGACTTTTCCAAATTTGATGGGTATAATTGATTAAGCATAAAATTATCAAGATGATTTCTTTTTTTCAATGTGCTATTGCACGTATTGGTGTTCCGTTGAGGTCAATTTGACCGCAAGCTGTTTTAGCTGTGTAAAACTTGTCTGTCTGTCAGTGAAAGTGACGTAGAGGAGAATGTGTCTTTTTAGAATCAGAAATGGTTTTATTCGCCAGGTACAGTTTATAAAAGCAGCACAAGGGATTTAACTTGGTAATTGGAGAGAAGAACACACATCAACACACCGAGGTGGTTGTTAGCGGTGCCATTGTGCGTTATAGTAAAAAAACCCAAGTATGTTACAAAAAGGAAATACAAATAGGTTAATAAATATGTTTATGAGAAGAAAGTGAAGGGGGGTGGGGGTCACCAACATCAATCAATATGGTTCATTGTGTGAAGGTAATGAATGTGCTCCCCAAATTAGAAAATATTTGGATGAAAGATTTTCAAGATAAACTAACTCTAAAACGGAAAGTTTTACCTGATGGAGGCGCTGCAGGAAAGGCCAAAGTTGTTATCAAGATCATCATCACAACCAATAGAGTTCATACACTTGTTGCCATTGATTTGAGAAGATTAGGATTAAAACTATTTCATGATAAATTAATTCTACAGTGGCACTTGAGTACGGGTCAAGGTTTCATTATCAAGGGATTATTTATGTATTCAACCAATAAACAAAGTGCCTGACACAAAAACTTGGTCACTAATTTTCTAATCATTTTCTGGAGGCAAATATCCCTGGGGTCAGATTGACCCCAAAGGTAAAACATGTTAGTAATATTTGACGATAATAGGAGGGTTCAAAATGCTAAATTGAAAAAAGAAATAGGAAAGAGTCTTGAGGTTTTTGTTTGAGGTCATGATCAGAGTTTCTGCTTTAAGTTTTGTCTTGTGACTCAATGATGGTCAGATTTGGTGACTATTTTTTTTTTTTTTTCCTCGTATGAGGATCACAGTCCCTCCTTGTGTATGGCGCCCCCTTGTCTTGCTAGTGTGTAAATGCAGAAAGCCCTCCACTGAATGTTTGCTGCTGCATTGTCTTGGATTTTCACTTCTCATGTTCCCGTGTTGCTCCTTTCTATTGGTTTCCCCACGAGAATTTGGATTTTGGACGTTTTGATTTTCACCTTTGGATTGACTGGATTGATAGTCTGGACTTTCCTGGATTTGTTCTGGAATACACTTTTTTTTACAAGTTTTATCTGCCTCCTTTATTTCCTACATATATTTCTTAGAAAAACTAAGCAATCATCAGATAAACATACTGTGATTATTCTAACAATATCTACAAATCCTCTGTTGTTTTGGAGACTTTTCATTTTCAACCTTTTCAAGTATTCAACACATAGTGGTCCTCAGGCTAAATGCACCTCTCTGTCTAATTTTGAGAGGCTCCAAAACAATTATACAAAACACCAAAAAAAAAAAAAAGTTAAAAAAATAAATTAAAAAAGACACTAAACAGAAAACAAAAAAGAAACACACAAAATGACAAAACATATGCAAAATTAATTTAAAAAAAGCACAGAACGATCAAAAAAACACACAATGTGTACAAAAACACGGATATTGACAAGATAAAATTCTATAGGATTTTTAAATACACATGAATACAAAATTACTCCTAAAAGACACAAAACAACAACAAAAACCAGCCACAAAATCCAAAAACTAATTAAACCCATAGGCAGAGTTTGAAATTCTTGCAAGGGGTGGCAAAAGAAAAAATAGAATTAAATATATAGATCGTCTCGAGCTTTGCGCCAATCGCAATGTGTGTAACATAATTGATAATGATGACTACAAATATTCAATGTTGTAAATGATACAATCACATTTTTGTGTTATTTCTGCATATCAAGAACATGGTTGATGACCTCCTGACTTTGCTATTAATCATTAGTGCACATTACTTCACATGAACATCTCTCAAACAGGAATATGTGGCGTGATGCACGCAGGTTGAGTGCGTTGGTTTCCCGCTGCCGACTCTTTGGGGACCGGAGCAGTGAGCTTGGTCTTTCTTCACCTTCTACTTTAAATTCATTGGCAGCCTGTAAATACAGAGTTTCAAAAGTCCTGAACTGCAGCTCAGAAGCAAACAGAAGAAGAAGAAGAAGAAGAAGAAGAAGAAGAAGAAGAAGAAGAAGAAGAAGAAGAAGAAGAAGAAGAAGAAGAAGAAGAAGAAGAAGAAGAAGAAGCAGTTGGTCTTGAGTGGTGGACTGAATGTGACCGCTCTGCAGGACTGTGATGATCGTCTAAGGCAGAAACTTGCCTCCTGGACATCGGAGCTTCAGCACTGCTGTTTAAAATCGATCGTGACAGATGTTGTGAAATGTGAGCGGGAACAAGATGCTGTGAGATCTTTAACAGCCCGCTATCCAAAGTTAAAAGCTTCGTGTCCTGGGTTAAAAGTTGCCTGAGCTCTTCTTCGTCTAAAACCACAACTCTGCCAAAAAGCTGACTTGGGTCAACCCTTCCATCCGGAGTGTGGGCTGTGCGAGCGCTCTGAGTCGAGGCTCTGCTGCGTGAGTGTGCTCGCCGGGGCCTCGGGCCTTGGCACCGCCGCCTCCTGCTGGCTGCTGCTAACCCTCCTCCTCCTCCTCATCTTGGTTGTGGTGCGCGGCGAGGACAGAGCAAAGCGGAAGGACCTCGGCCTTGCAGACGCTCCACAATCCTCCTCGTCTGTTAAAACAATGCTAATGCTGAGGTCAGGACGTCAGCTCCTGTTATTTCAGAGGCCAGCAGCTCCCGAGGATGTGCTTTTGATTTTCAGCTCTATTGAGCTGCACTTATTCAATATTTACTCTCCAAGACCTCTGCATTAATTTTGCACCGTACTTCTAAGAAGGCCGATGTGAAAAAGCCCTACACGGGGCCGCATGCAACCTCCCCCACCCCCCCACCCCCCGCTCCCTCCCTCATGGAGGCGCCTCTCCTGCTCCCATTCACCGGTGGGGAGGCCAATCCTGGGCTGGTTATTGTTGTTGGCCTGCTCTATCATTACTACTAACCTTGACTCCTGGCTGCTCACTGTAATCACGTGGAGCCACCAGGGAGTAACTCTGGCCCGGGGTGAATTATTAATTAGCAGGGCTGCTCCTACCCCTCAGCATTCCCAGTGAGTGGTGTGTGTGTGTGTGTGAGAGAGAGAGCGTTACCCACCATGTAGATGGTATTAACACACCTATCAAGGTAAGAGGGATCAGCACTTAGGGCTACGCCTCCCACTCCTCTAAAGCTGAACGGCAGCAGCGGGGTGGAGGTGTTGGCAGCAGGTGGGGGGGCGGCTTCATTAGGATGAACTTCACAGGCTTCCTCACGGGGGACACGCTGGAGGTTGATGAATTCCAGTTTTCGACTAATGATCAACTTCTATATGAAGTGGAAAACAAAGCAAAGCTTCCTAATACTTGTTATCCTTCACTGACCTTTCTACACCTTGCCCCGAGCACACGCACACACGGACACACGCACACACACATACACACTTCACCTAATATGATTCTTACGAACCCATGCTCTGCTCTGTCATCTCTTATTGGATAGCATGCCTCATGTAACCATGTGATAGATGTGCAGTTTCCCCGCAAACCTCCGCTATCGCTAATGCTAGCAGCAGCAGTGTCATGTGTCTGTCTGCCACAGAGTTGAACACAGACATCCAGCATGTTGCTGCTAAGCTGCTCTCTAGCTGTGTTTCCACAACAGTTTTTTGTAATAAAAGCAATATTTCTAAAATTTCAACAAAGTAATTGCAATATGAATGTGTTTTCATTGAAGCTTGTTTTGAGGAGGAGCCTCTTAACTCTTGTGAAGTCTCATTGCGCGAGACTTTTCTGCAGGAAGATGGATGCTCCAAACCTCCTTATAACACCCTGCATTCCTTTGTTGTTTGCTGTCTAAAGTGGTAGTCATAATTTTTAAGTATAATGCTAAGAAATGTCTCGGTTTCCTCTTTTGTCCACATGTACCACTCCATCTTTTCTGAGAGAGAAGTGGTCATGTGACCAGGTACGTCACATCCTGTGATGTGTAATTGTGTAAAAAGTGTTTCCATTGAGCTTTTGCGATACATTTCAATATGGAAACATCTGAAAAACCTCCTGATGAAAGCGTAAAAAATTATTTAGAGATATTTGAGTGTTTTTTTTTTAATTGAAGTGTTTCCATTAGCAGTGTTTATTGCGCTACTTAGATTTTGCGAAATTCCAAGGGTGATGGAAATGCAGCCTTTGTTAGGGTCAAGTATAATACTTGTAATTCAGTCATTAACTGCTGCTTCTTCTTCCCAGGTAGAGGTACTCCGTGATTATTGTGTCTGATGAACAGTATCTGATGGAGGATGTAAAGGCCTGTTAAAATGTACCTGTAGTATCAAAGATCATATATGATACTAGAGGTTTAATCGGGTTATTTTATTAAAAAAATCAGTGAGTCTGTCTTCAATGAGAGGCAGTGGCTGCCATTATGCCCCAAGTCGTATACAGGTGATATGAAAGAATCTGTGATCCGACAAATTTCAATTCAATTCAACTTTATTTGTATAACGCAATTTACAACAAAGTCATCTCAATGCACTTATCAAAATATAAAATTCATAATAAGAAAGAGAAAACCCAACAAGATACACATGAACAAGCATTTAGCGACAGTGGGAAGAAACAACTCCCTTTAACAGGAAGAAATACTCCTGCAGAACCAGGTTCAGAGGTGGCAGCCATCTGCTGTGACTGGTTGGGGTTAGTGAACAGAATGACCAACAGAACAGGACAGAGCGATAGAACATCAGAGTGTCTCAGACTAGTTGAGCCGTGAACCACAGATCAGGAACTGCCATCATCAGCTTCACGACACCTGAAACAGAGCAGACAGAGAAGGGCGAGGAGAAGGCACTGACTGCAGAAAAACATGATAGAGTATTATCAAGTCAGCCTGCCTTGGCCCTGGGGTCACTCCCAGTGGCCTAGTCAATACTTATTATAAAAGTGACAAATCTCTTTCCATTTATTGCTAAACTAACAGCGACTCCAAGATCTGTAAAACATTCACAGACGAGCCCATGTCCACTCTCGTCCTGTTTATGCAAACTGTAAATCATAACCAGCTACATCAGAATTTGAATCTCTTCCCGTTTATATGAAATCTAACAGCGACTCCAAGGACTCCAAAATGTGACCGTTTATGGAATAGCCCATGTCCGCTCTATTCGTTAAGTTAATGCTATTATACAGTATACGCTTTAGCATATAAGTAGGTTCTGAGTTTAGCCTTAAAGGTGGAGAGAGTAGCAGCCTCCCATACTGAGACTGGAAGCTGGTTCCAAAGGCTAGGAGCCTGGTAGCTGAAAGCTCTTCCTCCTGTACTTCTAGACACGTTATGAACTTCCAGAAGGCCAGCAAACTGAGAGTGGAGTGATCTGCTCGGACGATTGGTGCACTAACTGGTCTCTAAGATATACAGGCGCTTTATCATGTAGAACTTTGTATGTTAATAGGAGGATTTTAAACTCTGTTCTAGATTTTACAGGAAGCCAATACTGGAGAAATATGCTCTCTCCTTTTTTTCCAGTTAGTATTCTAGCTGCAGCATCCTGAATTAACTGAAGACTTTTTAGTAAGTTATTGGTACGTCCTGAAAGTAGAGAGTTAAATCTAGTCTAAAATCTAGTCTAGATATAACAAATGCATGGATTAGTTTTTCAGCATCACTCTGTGTCAATATATTTCTGATTTTAGAGATATTACGGAGGTGGAAAAAAGCTGTCCTTGAGATTTGTTTAATATGTAATAAATCAGTATCAAAGATAAGTTTTTTACTGTGGTGCTGGGTGACAGATTAATGACATCCAGAGACACTATTTGCTCTGATAATTTCTCTCTAAGGTGTTTTGGACCAAATAAAATCACTTTGGTTTTATCCTGGTTAAGAAGGAGAAAGTTACAGCTCATCCAGGATGTGATCTCTTTAAGACAAGCCTGGAGTTTTAATAACTGATGAGTTTCATCTGATTTCATTGAGAGATAAAGCTGTGTATCATCCGCAAAGCAATGGAAATTTATATCATGTTCTCTGATAATGTTACCCAGTGAACGCATATATAATGTAAATAGCATTGGTACCAAAACTGAACCTTGTGGAACTCCATGATTAACTCTGACGTGCCCTGAGGATTGATTATTAACATGAACAAAGTGGGTTCTGTCTGATAGGTAGAATTTAAACCAACCCAGCGCTGTTTCTTTAATCCCAAAATGATTGTTCCGGCTCCATGTATAAACGTTGACTTCAACCCTTTCTACCACTTTTCCCGCCTAATGTTTCATATGTTGACCCATTATTGTAACTTTTTTACCTCTTTTCACCATATTTCATGCTTAATTTTGCCAACTTCACCACATTCACATTACTATTTGCCAGTTTAAAGTAATTGAACACTTTAAACCTTTTTTTTTTGTACCACTTTTTCTTTTCGTTTTTGGCTACTTTAATTTGAAACTTTTAACCAATTTCTGTTGTTTTTACAATTCTGTTTCACCACCTTTTTTAACCATTTTCACAATTAACCCATTTTATTTCTGATTAAAACAAGGATTTACATCTTTAAGTTGACTATATACTATGGCACAAATAAAAGTAAACTTCCTGGATAACAGTGGATATCATTCAAATAAATAAATAAATGTGTTGATCACAGATTCATAGAACAATGGACCATCATTTTGCTGACTCTATGAAAGGGCCCCAAAAAGCTCTCCCCTTTATTCCCCCTTATAGATGGCCCTGTCTCCACATGACTGTTCTTTAATATTCCTTTCTGTGTTCAACCACCTTCAGGTACAGTGGGGGTCCCTGGTCTCTGGCACCTTTATTTTGGGGGCTTTAAGGTGTTTTCAGAATGAATGTGTACGTAATGTTGGACACCTCTTGGACTAACGAACGCCAAGCAGAACAAACCACGAGGTGCCAGTCTACGTCTTTCTGTTTGGTCGTGTCGATTCGTCCAAGTGTGGTTGCGAAACTTTTCTCCTGCGTCTCCCGCAGACGGAGGTCTTATTAGTGTTTCTACATTCTGCTCTTCTAACAGGAAAGAATGTCAAGCAAATCATTTCAATTATCAGGGCGCCAGTGGATTAGCACTATAAAGAGCAGCATGTGCAGTGAGTTTCATCAACATGGAGGGAGGTCCTTAAGCTGCAGCGGTCGTTTAACCGGCGCTCAGTGGCAGCCATGTTTTAACCCAGCAGTGAAGGGGAGCTCCTTTGGAACAGATGAAAGACGAGATATGCAGGAGTGTTTAAAATTTCATGTCAGATTTATAGACTTAGGCCCTTTCTTTCATCTGTTAACAAGCCCAGCCAACATCTGAGCTGAGAGATTATGGAGTGAAATCAGCCTAAATGTGAAGACGTCAGCTGGCGTTACTGTGAGTGAGATCTCAGCGTTTCATCTTCCCAAGTGTCAGAGTGGAGAGAGAGGGAGTCATTACTGAGACTCCGACGACCCTCGCATTGACATTCACGGCCTCACGAAGAGTGTCCAGGATGCTGATTACAGTCTGTAGCTCCGCGGGAACATTTGGAGGAAAGTTCAGAGCGGTGAAGGAGGTTAAAGAGGTAATGGAGGTGATGGCGGTGGACTTGGGAAATTTTCTGCAGTAGGTGCAGCTTTCTCTATCCACTCACACTGTTTTTCATCTTCAACCTTCAGGGGATGCTGTGTGCCTGAATCACACGAGTACTTTAGGAAAACGGAGCAGCAACATGCAGTCACGCAGTCTGTGTTTGGCTCAAACTAAAATAATTTAAACTGTTCATCAGTTATTTTATCACTTTCATAGAAAGAACTGTGTTCTTCAAATCCAGTGCTGGGACTAAAGCAGCAAAGTTACAAAATAACAAAGTAACACAGTTTAAAAAAACAGTTACAAGGTTGCTAAATAAAAAAAGTAACATTTTCAAAGTCAGAAAGTAACACATTGATGAAGTTATTAAGAAACAGTTATAAAGTTAGAGTGACAATGTTTCAAAGTGACAACGTCACAAAGTAGGCCAAAAGGTTCGTTCACATACCAAACACGACTTCAGCGACTATAGTTGCTTAAATCACCCGTGATGAGTCACTTGAACATAGTTACACTTTTTGCTAGCTTCATTGCTTCATCTACCACAGTGATGTGATGACGGGGGAGTGATAAATGGAGAAATTAATTGCCAATTGGACAATTGAAGTTGCTTGAAAAGTTCAACATTTTCAACTTTCAGTGACTTTCAGCAACTCAGATTGCGCGATTAAATCGGTGGAATTGCGTCGCTTGAAGGGAGGTTGCTTGATGTTGTGTAAATTACATTGATTTTTAATGTAATCTAGTTGCAGAGTTGCTGACATCGAGTTCCGTGTGAATGCACCATAACAGTTATAAAGTAACATGTTACAAAGTTACAAAGTTAGACATTAAGTCACAAAGTTATAAAATAACAGAGTAACGATGTAAGAGTTACAAAGTAAAAAAAATTAAATTACACAATTACAAAGTAACAAAGTTACTATGTTAAAAAACAAATGTTTTACAGTTTCAAAGTAATTAAGTTACTTAACAGTTACTGAGTAAAACTATTACACACAACATAATGTAATAACACAATATTACAAAGTTACTAAATAACAAAGTAACAGTAACAATGTTACAAATTAAAGGCTCAAATTAAAAAAAAAAAAAAAAAAAAAAAAAAAAACAAATTAAAGGCTCACCGTGGACTTTGTGACCTAAAGAGTTGACCCATATGAGTTATTTTAAATGATTCCTCAGGCCAATATACAGCACTTGACAGTAACAATGCTCCGAGCGGGGTTTCCCTCTTGAAATACCGACTATGTAAGTTTGAAGAGACGGACTGTCTTTCACCAGGTCATGTGACCTAGAGAATGCCTAGAGAACGTTTCACTATACGGCAGTCACGTGACCACAGGCTCGGATATAGGCAAGGCAAGGCAAATTTATTTGTATAGTGCATTTCATACACAAGGCAACTCAATATGCTTTACATGATAAAACATTCAATTGTTTAAAATAAATAAGAACAATTAAAATCATCAGTAAAATCAATTAAAATCATCAACAAACACATTACATCAACAACATGACCAAAAATCTCTCTCTCAATCATAAGCAGTATATATATAGTTCCCATGTGACGTCACAACATACAGGCATTTCCCGACCTGACGCCCTTGCTGTGGGCAGCTGACACAAGTTAGCCTCTGTTTACAGCCAAAAGAACACAATATGGTAGTTTTGTGTTGGGTTAATGGTGCACTAATCACCGTGATAGTTCAGTTAAAAGTGGATTCTTTAGTAAGAGAAGTCGGCAAGTCAGATCCATAACCTCGGGATAACAACTGGCTTTTATGGCTGGGCTCGCGCCGCGGCGACAGTCGATGGGCTAGAGGAGCATCCACCACTGTCGCCCTCCTCTCCTCGCCGCTGGAGTCCGCCCCGACCCCAGCCGCCGCACAGACCCTCTGCAAAGGGGGCCGATGACTGAGGCGAGGCCAGGGAGTAGGGGGGAGCATCACCGCCCCGGCGAGGAAGGCCAAGCGCGGGGACTCCAGCTGCAGGGAGAGGAGGGAGGCGGTGGCGGCTGCTCCTCCACAACAAAGTAATTAGGTTACAATGTTACTATTTAACAAAGAGAACACGTGAAAAACTAACTAAATAACAAAGTTATAAAAGACAAAGTAATCAGGTTACAAAGTAACAAAGTTACAAAAAAGATTACAATGTTGAACTATACCAAAGTAACCTGTGACTGTAATGCGATTACTTTTGGCTGTAACTAGTACTGTAAAATTTTTTAAATGAAATTACTGTACTTCCATTACTGTACAATGTCTTACTGCCTAATCATTACGTAGATCTGTAAAATAATTTATTTTTGACTATGAAAATGTCTTCTATTTCTATTCACACACTGAGACGCGTTGTGGGTGTGTTTGTTTACTCTGGACCAAACAGGAAGTCGACGCCCTTAAATACAAATCCCTTGACATCTAGACATCCTCAGTGTTTTTAGTTCTGCGCTGTCGGTAAACATGAGCCGTTTGAGCTCAAAGAGACAGAAATAATGCAGCCTGTTTTTACATAGTCGTCGTTTTATGGGCAGCATGATAGCATGTCCACACAGCTCACAGCAGATGGGATGTAAAACATGCAATCTAATAATATTATAAATAATAATGTAACGTGAATGTAGGGACACTGTGTGGTTGTGTGTTATCCTCCATACAGAAACAGGAAGTAAATGAAGGCTCCAAGAGTGTTAGCATTAGTGTTAGCTCCATGCTGCAATGAAAACAGTCCAAACTTTTCAGAAAAGTTTAAAATGCCCTCGGTAAAACATTTGTGTGGACGATGTTGACGAGCACTTTGAAAATCATTATTGAGTCAGGAAAACGCTCCTGCAGACTGTACGGACAGTTAAAAACATTTATTCTACAAAATCAGCATTACAGATAGGCTGAGCAATATCAACAGCAGTAATAATTATATATTCTAAAATAAATATAAGAACTGAAATCTGACATTTGTTGCATTAAAGGACATTTTAAAACCTAATGGTAAATGGACTTGATTTACATAGTGATTTATCCCTACACTGAAGTAGTCCCAAAGCGCTTTACATATCAGCTCATTCACCCATTCACACACCAATGGGACAGAGCTGCCATACAAGGTGCTAGTCAACCACTGGGAGCAACTTAGGGCTCAGTGTCTTGCCCAAGGACACTTTGACACATAGACAGGTATAGACTGGGATTGAATCCCCAACCTCTTGATCAGAAGACAACAAAAACTAAATTAAAACAAAAATTCCGAAATTTTAAAAATATATATATTTTTAAATTAGATAGATAAAAACACGGTGAACTACAACAGAAAAATGTGTAAGTAATTAGTAAGTAAGTAATTTATTTATAAAGCGCTTTTCCCAGATAAAATCACAAAGTGCTGTACAGAGCTGTGAAGAAATTAATGCAAGTGCAACATCATAATAGCATAATAAAACATGGGTGCATATATATCATAGGAGCAGCATCATGAAAGGATAAAAAAAATAATTTAAAATCCAGTTAACTAAAAGCTTTTGTGAAAAGCAAAGTCTTCAACAGTTTCTTAAAAGTGTCCACACAGTTAAGCTCCCTGAGAGACTGGTGCAGGTTATTCCAGGGTTTGGGGGCCACAGCCTGGAACACCAGGTCTACTCGGGTTTTAAATTTAGTTTTTAGGATCTTTAGGAGACTTTGACCTGAAGACCGAAGGCTTTACCCTGAAGTGTAGGGGCACAACACAATTAGTTGGAAGTTACCTCGCTTTTTTTTTTTTTTTTTTTTTATTTTTAGAAATGCAAGTCAAAAAATCAGTTACAGAAGTAACAATAAAAAAAACAACAACAATTGATTAAAATGATTTTAGAACACCTGAATGAGAACAAATTACTATCCATATATATCAAAGAAGGGGATCAGATTAAAATAAAGAAAAAAAAAAAAACAGGCCTAATAAATTTACAGCAGAAAGGTAGACTTTTCTACATATCACATTTGTTTACTGATTGATCCGATCAAGGCAAGGCAAGGCAAATTTGTTTGTATAGCGCATTTCATACTCAAGGCAACTCAATGTGCTTTACATGATAAAACATTCAATATAACATTCAACCTTAATATTAATAATGATAATATCAAACAGATTCCTGTTAAATAACATGTTAGTTTAATATTTGTATCGCTATATGTATTTCAGTCTCTTTTTAATTAAATAAATAATTGCACTTCTTACCCTCCCATTGAACATGTCTAGGATAGTGTAAATGTGGTGTTGTGATTGTGTTTATGTACACATATCATGTATGTGATATGCTTATGCAGGCAACATAATTGTGCTCTCTCTCTCTCTCTCTCTCTCTCTCTATATATATATATATATATATATATATATATATATATATATATATATATAAAGTCCAGAAAATATTGGAGGGAAAAAACAACTTGCATAAAGAAATAATAATAAAGGGAAGGAGAGTCTCACAGGAAGAATCCTCTGAGGATCATCCTGACTTTATTACTGATGAGCATCATTTGATATGACAGTGAGTGGAGTGTGTGAGTGTGTGTGTGTGTGTGTGTGTGTGCGTGCGTGCGTGCGTGCGTGCGTGCGTATGTGTGCATATGTGTGTGTGTGTGTGTGTGTGTGTCTGCAGCACCCAGCTCCGGCCCCAGGTCACTCCACCTCTGCTGGGTCCCACTGGGAGGTTCCTGCTGCTGGAAACCAGCGGAGCTGCATCTTTGGGGGCTCCTGTGGCTTTAAAACGAAGGAGTGCCGCCGGCTCCGTCACGCTCTCACGGAGAGTGGAGGAGCAATAATTGAATGTGACACCGGCAGGCTGTGTGCACTTGGCTGAGGCAGTGCCTCTTACAGTCGAAACGCTGCTCTGACAGCGATACGTCAACATGTACACACACACCAACCACGATGATGTGCAACCATGTGGACGGAGGCGTCATTGAAGATGCACAAGAAGCAGGAAACAAAGGACGAAGGAGTTATAATAGAATAGATGCCTTCTCTCCCAGGGTGTTCCAATCCCATGTGTGAAGCATATTTTAGCTTTAGTCTGTGTGCTGATCAGAAATCATCATATTCGGGATGTTATCATCGTATGCACAATAGAGTAACTGAGCATGAAGAAGTCACTAGATTTGTGACTGGTCGCTTTAAAAAAAGTTGCTAACGGGGTCTGAAAAGTTTCTTAATATAGCAAAAAAGTGGCTAAGCTAGCAAAACTTTACCGTGAGGAGAGGAAGAGTACTAATGCATTGTGATACGTTGTGATACAATCAAGATGATTAACACATTTTATTCATTGTATATCGTAGGCGTTTCTGGCTATAGGCGGACTATGCAGATGCAAAGGTTACCATGAGCCTCTAGGGTCCTAGGAGAGAGAAGTGGTCACGTGACCAGGTACCTCAAATTCTGTGGCGTGTAATTGTGGAAAAAGTGTTTCCATTGAGCTTTTGCGATATATCTTAATATTGAAATGTCTAAAAAACCTCCTATGAAATCATCAAAACCTTTTAACAATATTTGAGTGATTTTTTTTTCAAAATTCAGGTGTTTACATAACCAGTTTTATTGCTCTATTTAGATGTTGCGCATTTCAAAGGGTAAAAGAATCGCAGCTAATGAAATTATGCGTACACACAAATGTAAGTTATTAGAATGGCTGGAGTTTTTTTGGGCATAATCAATTCCAAATAGTTGGACACCAACGTCATGGGAACATTGGGTGCTGTCATGGAAATAATTGACCTCTAAGAACCCACTGGGACTAAGGTTGTGAACAATTAACCAATGCCGGTTCAACAAGTGAGAGATACTGCTGCATCTCTTTTTGTCATATTTGCTGAAGTTGTCACTATGCATGGACAGCTTTACATGAAACTAGTAGTTTGTGTGAAAAAAAACAGGCTCATTGAATCTCCCCTGCTGCTCCTGCAGCCTTTGGCAGATTGCCAGAATGCACCGCGACGGAGCAAAAAGAACCAATCAGAGCCAGGATTGTGTTTGATGGGCTGTCAGACAGCTGCCGTCTTTTTTACAGTGTGTGGTGTGGAGGAGTAGAAGATGGAATTGGTGACTTTTCTGCTTGAAAGGTAATTACTGCTGCTTGATTTACATTATGTTTGATTTGTATATGTTACACTTGAACTCTGTAGTGCATGTGTTCATGTGCGCGCAGCAGCCTCTGTGTGGCTGCTGTAAGTGACACTGAGTTGTTGCTGCTGCTGAGGTATGTGCACATTGAGAGAGAGAAGCACTGCAGTAATATGCTTTTAACAGAGCACGTTATATTACTGTGATGTTGCTGTCGGACTAACGTTAGCTTGTTAGCTCCTCTGAGGGAGGGACTTTGGAAAGTTTGGAGGGAGGGCAAGAGAGCAGCGGGGAGAGAGGGGGGAGAGAGGGATCTGAAACCTTTAAGTATATTTCCCACTGGAAATTCTACCAATGTCTTGTTCAGATGATCAGATCATAGAGGTTAGTACTAGTATGAGTAGCTCAAAAAAGATGAAAAAATTGAACGAAAATTTTAATGACCTCTTGACTTTCCTTAATGACGTAACTGCTTATGCTATTTACAAAGGGGTTTATTCTCCTGTCTGGACTTAAGCACTTTTTTGTGCCTCTGCAGTTACGCACGTCTCTCCAACGCGTATTCTCTGGTCCAGGCTACTGACACGCCCACTGCCCATAAGCAGCCAAAAAGCAAGTATGTGTGAATGAAGACGGGTTGAAGGAAAGGAGGCGGTGATGTCATTTTTTTTTGGGCTGTCTAGAAATCACGAAACATGGAGTTTTCCCAACGCTTGTAAATGTCATTGAAATCTGTGAAAATGATAAAGTTCACTTTTAATTTGAAACGCCTTCATTGATAAACAATATAACAGGTTGATTTGATCATATTATTGCAGTGTGACTGAGGATCGGCCGCATTCTGTCCGAGTCACAGTTAAAATATCTCTCCTTGATCATCATCATCATCATCATCGCTGTTAAGCGTGACAGAGTTAGATGCACTGGAGATACAGTATGAGGAAATAACGTGGCCGCAGAGCGTCCTGCTTTAATACAGAGGGATATTTGCAGTGAAACAGAACTATTGGCTTCCATAATTCACAGTTTTAAATATAAAAAGTTTAAAGCAACCTGAGCTGAGCCTCATTAAAATGTGTGGGAACAGTTTGTGGTCCATCCTCAACTGCACATGACAGCTTGTTTCATTCTGTAGTGGATCAAGCTGTGACTTTACGTTGGACATAGTATGAAAGTAGTTGAATCACTGTGATCAACATGGACAGAAGTCTGTGTCTGTCAGAGTTCTAATTAATCGTGCAGCAGCAGCTGAGTGATCACAACTGCTGCTGCACAATGCACACGTTCGTGTGGCTTCAAATGTAACTAAGTCCATATTTCTAGTGCAAAATAATGTTTCACCTTATTGGCACGTAAGCGCATAAGAGGAAAAGGACTTACGCACACTGGAGAATGCACGTAAAGCCAGATTTGAATGGGAACACCCACATTTCAGGGACGCTGAGCCCACAGTGCGTA
This sequence comes from Gouania willdenowi, assembly GCF_900634775.1. Classification (NCBI taxonomy): domain Eukaryota; kingdom Metazoa; phylum Chordata; class Actinopteri; order Blenniiformes; family Gobiesocidae; genus Gouania; species Gouania willdenowi. Next base: position 32,633,065 of record NC_041052.1, read on the forward strand.
ACTGGGAGGAAGGCGCCCAGCGACTGACTTAAGTACAGGGGGAGAATAGCACACAGCCAAAAACAGTGCCGCTGCGCGGCCTTTTGGACTTACGCACATGGGAGAATAGAGCCCAAAGAGAGCTGCACAAGATCCAAGGCAGTCAATCGTATCATATATGATGTCATATTCCATTTTTCAACCTCAAATAATTTATTTAAAAACAAACTTCACAGAAAAATGAGCACTTGAACACAATGTCGAGTGATAATAACAAATGATCACAGCAGGTTTAAAAAAAAAAAAAATGTGACGAGTATTTTAAGCATTTAGATAAGATTGTGGGTGCTGCTTTGTCCTTCCTCTGTAGCTCCCCAGGCCTGAAGCCACATTTTGCGATGACCACCAGAGGTCATCATTATAAGGTTATTGCTAAATGGTTTGTTTATATGCGTGTAACTTGTATACAATGAAATGTTGCATCTTTGTTACCTACCTCTCGTGCTCAAAACACTATGTTCAGGCTGAAATGTTGCACTTTGTTGTTAGTATTCTGTGCTACTTTTACCTCTGGAGTTCCCATCAAATGAGTCAGCGAGACGTTTTTTTTTTTTGGTCCATGTCTAAAAATAAATACATTGTGACTTTGTTGTTCTGTTTTTGTTTTGTCAGTGCCATAATGCCACAATGCTTGGAGATATTTGGTATTTTACATATTTGAAAAGAAAACATTGTACTGTCTCTTCCGAATTGGCTTCATTATTTTAGAAAATATCCAGATGCATATCGAATTATTTATCACAGTGACATGTGCAACCCTAACTGGGACACAATGGAAACATTTAAACAACATCATGGCTGCAATCCAATCTAATGTAAGGTTTTTTTTTTAATTTCTTCCCGGATCTTTTATTGAACAGCTCGAGGACAAGAGTAATTCTATTTCTCAGCATCATTTAATTTAAGTTATAATCATAAGTTTTAGCAGGCCTGCCATTCCTGGAAAACCAAGCACACACGTACAGGTAGGTAGTGTAGCAGAAGAAAGTGTGTGTGAAATCTGGGAGGGGAGTACAGATACGGTATCTTCTGGGCTGGGATTTGCCCCCAAACATGGTGTAAAGCTGGCGCAAACGTGATTGGCCAACTTATCCTGCCCTGTGGCTTTAAGGGTCATTTAAAAATAGTATCTATTGTGTGTGAGTACTGACTAACCATCCATTAGATCGATGAATCGATTTATATTCCTTTGATCCAACTACATCGATCTGTGCTCGGCAAGTTGTCCATCCTGAGTACACTAATCGATCTAAAATCATTTTAAAAGGTAAAAAAAATTGATCGTATCGATACAAAGAAATAACTCATTGGATTTAAGCACAACATACTTTATATGGATGTCTTAATAATAAAGAGGTTATTGTCTGTGACCAACAGACAACAAAACGTAGCATGGAGGAGAAGCCGGCAAAGGAGAAATTAGGGTGTGGAAACACTTTGGCTTTAACACAGACAGAGATATTCTAAAGGAGTCGCTCACTGTGTCCACTGTCCACCATCACGGCTTCTGACAGCGTTCACTGCAGCAGCAGCAGCAGCACATGTAGCATTAGCTTGTTAGCATTAGCCCTGCAGAATCAGAGTATCAGTTTCAAACACTGCTCATTTAACGTCAACAGATATTGGTTGCACTTAATTTGTTGATATAATGTATTATTTTTATGTATAAAAAGAAAGCAGAAGAGTCAGGTAAACCTAATATGTATTTTTATTGAAAACGTATTGAGTATTGACAATGAGAGCAGACAAGTTAACATCCTATTCATTTAAACTGAAGTGTTGGTTGGACTTTATTAAAATACAATGTGAATACATTTGCCATTAAATGGTGTTTACTTTTTTGTTTATGTCCATAATTAGTTCATAGGCGATTCCCTTACAACAAACAATAATCTAGTAAACCTCACCTGCACTGTCCAGTATCCACAAATTTATTTCACAGTCACACTGGTTGAATTATTATTTTGGCTAAAAAGTCACTGAATTGATTTTAAGTTACTGAATCATTTCAGATCATCAGAATCATTCTAAATAAAACAATATCATATGTGAATCAAATCGGCAACAATGAATCGTGATTCGAATTGAATTGTTAAAACGATTTTTCACCTGTAACCAACAAAAAAAAAAAAAAAATACATTTTAGACCATAAAAATCAAACCAATCAAAATAAGCTGCTCTGTTTTGTCCATATATTAAGAGCAGTGTGTTCGTCTGCATGTGCGTGCGTGTGCGTGTGCTTGTGTGTGCTTGTGTATGTGTGTGTGTGTGTGTGTGTGTGTGTGTGTGAGTGTGTGTGTGTGTGTGTGTGTGTGTGTGTGTGTGTGTGTGTGTGTGTGTGTGTGTGTGTGTGTGTGTGCGTGTGTGTGGCAGGTGCCTGTCTGACAGCCGTGTGATGAGTTGAGCCTTGCATTGAGCCTGTCTAAGCCCCGTCACTGGGCTCCCTCTCCATCCCAGTAAGCTGCTCGGGGTCTACTGGGCTGATTCTGAGTCCCCACCTCAAACCTCCACCTTCCACTGCACCAGCCACCAGCATACCAATGACTCTGTGTCCCTCACTCCTGACTGCTCCCTGACATCCATGCATATTTGATGCTCTGGATGTGTTTTTAAAACCATCTCTGTACTCCGGCCCATTCCAAAACACTGCAGGTGGTGCAGAAATGAAGACAAAAGCATTAAAGGAAGACAATGCCATAGGTGAAAAGTGATGGATTACATTTTCTAAGATTACTTAAGTTTTTTGTGTACTTTTCAAACTTTTGTATGTTTTTTTTATTAAATAAATGCCGTATCTACACTTTTAAATGTAACCAGTTACTTTAGTAAAAGTATCTTTTACTTTAAGTACATTTTAAATAAGCTATTTTTTTAAACTTTTGCTTGGTCTCTGGTATGATGGAGTTCCTTCTTAATCTCAGAAGAAGAAACACATTTACCCTCTGCATTACGTGGAACACAAAGATTTATCGTTGAGTTTCCTTCTCCCTCACATTTAAGATACACACAGGCTGTACTATGAAGCTGGATAAGTATATCCTGATATCTCTCAGTTATAGCGATGTGCCATGAGCACTAGGGTTGAGTAGGCAGGGCGTTGCAAATCGAGACCACCAATTTCAACACCAATGACGATTCCATATGTTTCTGCTGGCAAGTGTTAACTCAATTCAATTCAACTTTATTTGTATAGTGCAGTTTACAACAAAGTCATCTCAATGCACTTATCAAATATAAAATTCATAATAAGAAAGAAAAAACCCAACAAGATCCACATGAACAAGCATTTAGCATCTAACAAAATCTACATCATAAAACACCATTAAAGAAACATTAACAATTATTTAATATAGCCTCCATAATCTCCCAACAAGATATATATCATGATACGGCAGCGTATCCATTGTTTGTGTTGGAAACACAGAAACACGGAAAAAATCACAACAACAACAACAACATCTCAGAAGAGCCTCAGTGAGGAGCATCCACAAAGCCAATCCTTCCTTTCACTATAGAAAATACAAAACTACAAAAATGTTCTGACCTTTCCTTTGCTGAAGGTCTGGTAACTCAGGTGTTGGTCTCCCATCTTTTAAAAGCTGTCGTTTTTCCTCAAAAGAAAATTTCTCTATCATCTCCAGCACTGTCATCCTGACGGTAGTGTTATCCCGCCCACTAGCTAGAGAACGTAGTAGCAGCGGTCACATGATATCAATTCACTAATGCACTGTGAACTTACGTATAGCATTTAGCATAGTACGGTTATGTCCAAAGGCAGCGTAGAGAGCTGCCTTTTTACGTAAATTGTTTTCATCTTAGGGAACTGACTGCACATGCGCAAACACATAAAAACACCCTATGGGAACAAAGGCAGAGCAGCAATGTGCCTTTGGGAGAGGGTGTGGCCTCCTCCTGCCTTACAGCGGAGTGAGACTGTGCAGTGTCTTTGCCGTACCAGGAAATAGTGGTGTTTTGGGCGACCCTGGCTCAGGTGGTAGAGGGTCGTCTTCTGATTGAGAGGTTGGGGGTTCGATCCCAGTACCGGACTATGTGTCGAAGTGTCCTTGGGCAAGACACTGAACCCTAAGTTGCTCCCAATGGTCGACTAGCGCCTTGCATGGCAGAACTGTCCCATTGGTGTGTGAATGTGAGAGTGATTGGGTGAATGGGTGAATGAGCTGATATGTAAAGCGCTTTGGGACTGCTTCAGTGTGGTTATAAAGCACTATATAAATCAAGTCCATTTACCATTTACCATTTAGTAATTTGGGTTATGAAAAGTTTGGTTATCCAAACTTATAGGTACTGTAGGATATTGGAAATGGAAAAATAAACAATTTATAATTATATTATAATTTAAAAAAAAATCTAAATATCAATTCACCGTTGGGTAGGCACTGCCTTCCTGGCCTACCCTGACTGCACGTCACTGCAAGATTCTCTGTCACAGAGCAGCTGTACTAAAAAGCAAGTTATCAATACGTCCCCTTAACCCAGGTGATTTCAGCCTGGCTACGCGAGCGCTCACATGAATGGGGCAGAGATTCCAGTGTCAGACCAATCACAAACACGGAGAAACTATGTAGAGCAACTTACATCACAATTGATGAATAATTATTTAAGAATATGAAGAATTAAAACCCATTATTCAGACCAAAAACAACACTTTTGCTTCAGAAAAAGCAGGAAGGAATGCAGACAAAGAATTGATGACTGTTAATGTTGAAATTGAGATTAAACAATTTTAATTGATGGGAGAATAAACTGACACTGATCAGTTTCATTTTCCTATTCATGTTTCCTTATCCATCGCTTCAAAAGGTGCCATAAAAACAGCATTAGAAAGGAATGTGAAACGGCAGGAACATGGATTATCTGAAAAAGCTTTGAAAGATGTGGAGGAGACGTTTTCAATTTCTCTAGTTAAACAGTTGCGTGTTAATGTGGCTTCAGGGAGGATTTGGTGCATGTGTGTACATTTATTAAAGTGAAAAGGCGAACACACAGGAAGCGATGTCCAGTCCTTGTTACGACTGTGAGAAACTCCTGAAGTCCAAAGTGAGCTGTGGGTGAAGATTGTTGACTGCTCAGCAGAGCGCGATGAACGCTTCCACGAATAGAAAGTGAGTGTAAACAAGCTGCTCATTATGCCTCCTCAGCATAATTGCAAAAGCAATGAGTGCTGAAATAAAGAGCTACTGTTGTGGAAACGTCCTCTCATAAACCCAATTATCTCCCATATATTTACATAGATTCAGCTTTTTTCATTATTCATCAAAAACACAAGTAAGTCACTGTCATTACACAACACAACAAGGACAAACAAGTCCCTCCCTGCAGGGGCATAGCACCACATTTTGGGCCCTGGGTACAAACATCTTGTTGGGCCCCTACTGTAAGTTATTTACGCTTTTTTTTCACCAGGAAACTATGCTGGTATTCTAGCACATTATATAAGCTTTCTTTTTTCTTCACAGCAACCTAATGACTCCATATTCATTACTTTTATCTTATAAATCTGTTCTACTATATTTATTGGTTTATTGTAACATATTTTGCTACAATTTAGTGGGGCTGGTAATTTTTAATTTATTCATGTATTTTTGGGGGGGTGGGGAGGGGGCTATAATTATTATGTTGCTATATTTATCTGGTTGATAAAAGGTAAATATAGAATGATTCAAATCATTAAGACACTCAGGCCACCTACTTAAAGGTCCAGTAATGTGCTATTTTTCACCAATCTCCATTTAAACTAAGAACTCAAACTCACCTGTTTTCCGGAGATTTAGTCCTCTGAAAAGTCACTTTCATGACGCTTCTAAAAACAGGCCATTACGTCATCCTCACCTCTACTGACCACAGGAATAGTCCATTATTTTGTTCATCCGCTGCGTTGCATTGGGTCACAAACACGTCAGATCATGTCAAAGGCGATACGAGGCAATGTAACGGCTACTAAAAGTGGAACTGATTGTGAGCGCTTCGGATTATCTATACACTGGATAATCTATATACTGAACTAAGTATATTATCTGTGGATAAATTGACTAGTGATTAATCATAGGTTCACTGGTTCTAATCTTCCTGGTCCATCACTGTGGGATGTTAATCAATCCCCTATAATAATACTAAATGCTCCCTGGGTGCTACACCGTGGCTGCCCACAGGGAGGGGTTAAATGCTGACAACACATTTTGTGTATGAAGCTTTACATATATGACAATAAAGTATAATGTATATTCTATATTAAACCACAGTTGAGTAGTTTGAGAGGGAGGAGCTCACATTCTTATATAGGGTTGGAGGAGCCAGGATGGTCAGGAGAAGTTTCAGCATTGTGATGTCACAACGCAAGAAAAATCCAACTCGCCTGTTTGGAGCTGACTTTTCACAAAATGTGGAATAACAAGGAAGGGATGAAACAGAACTTTTTCAACTTTGACCCTCTGAATTAGGCTAAAGGAATGTATATAAAGTGATTTTTTTTAATCATACTGCCCCTTTAAGATTTGGTGCCAGCAAAATTTTGTCTTCAAAATAATTTTTTTTCTTTTAAGATTTGATGCGTAAAAGGAACGTTCTAGCATTTAAATGTGCGAGTGCTCGAAATTATATTATTATCAAAATTTTATATTGCCTAAAAAAGATATGTTTTAAAGCTCACCTCTGAAGAATTGAGTAGTTGTTTTCTCTCATTTCACCTGCTCTCCCTCTCCTTTCTTTACTTGAGTTTTGCCAACCTGGTTTTACTTTCTTGAGGAAAAACATGGTTTCCTGCTGCTGTTTATCTCCTGCTCCTTATCACATCCACAGTTCAGACTGTCTGGTTAGTACTAGTATTAGTATCTGCTAGGTATACGACTCACTAGCAGATGTGAGTCGCATACCTTTTGCATTGTTTTAAAGGAGGTGGCAGCTAGGGCCCTGATGCATCATAAATAATTGTTTTTAAGGTAAAACTGTGCTTAACAACCAGCTTAATTTCACACAGGTCCCTTTTCATTTCAATATAAATAATTTAAAAATGTTTAAAATGCATTTTCGTAAATATATATATATATATATATATATATATATATATATATATATATATATATATATATATATTCGCTCGAGACTGCAGAACCCGACATACTAACCTGAGCACTGCCTGGATTGATTACAAGAAGGCCTACGACTCAATGCCACATACTTGAATCATTGAATGCCTGGAGCTATACAACATCAACAGAACTCTAAGAGCCTTCATTGCAAACTCGATGAGGCTGTGGAAAACCACCCTTGAAGCCAATGGCAAGCCACTTGCACAAATCTCCAACAAATGTGGCATATTCCAAGGAGACGCCCTGTCCCCACTGCTGTTCTGCATCGGCCTGAACCCCCTCAGCCAAATAATCAACAAGACTGGCTATGGATACCGACTCAGGAACGGGGCCACCATCAGTCACCTCCTCTACATGGATGACATCAAGCTATACGCAAACAATGAGCGAGACATCGACTCACTGATCCATACCACCCGGATATACAGTGCAGACATTGGGATGTCATTCGGACTAGAGAAGTGTGGTCGGATGGTGACTAAGAGAGGGAAGGTAGTCCACACAGAAGGGGTCTCACTTCCAGAAGGAACAATAGCAGACACTGAGGACAGTTACAAGTACCTCGGAATCCCACAAGCAAATGGCAACCTCGAAGAGGTGACAAGGAAAGCGGCTACGGCCAAACATCGAACCGAAACATAACTGAAGTGGCGGATATCAAGAAATCCTACCAATGGCTAGACAGAGCCGGACTAAAGGACAGCACAGAGGCACTCATCATGGCTGCACAGGAGCAGGCCTTGAGCACCAGAGCAATATAGGCCCAGATCTATTACACCAGACAAGACCCCAGGTGTAGACTGTGCAAAGAGGCCAATGAGACAATCCAGCACATAACTGCAGGGTGTAAGATGCTGGCAGGGAAAGCTTACATGGAGCACCATAACCAAGTGACTGGTATAGTGTACAGGAACATCTGTGCAGAGTATGGGCTGGAAACCCCAAGGTCAAAGAGGGAAACACCTCCAAAGGTGGTAGAGAATGACCAAGCCAAGATCCTGTGGGACTTCCAGATACAGACGGACAGAATGGTAATGGAGAACCAACCAGACATTGTGGTGGTGGACAAAGAGCAGAGGAAAGCCGTTGAGGTCGACATAGCAATACCAAGCGACTTCAACATCAGGAAAAAGGAACACGAGAAACTAGAGAAATACCAGGGGCTCAGAGAAGAGTTGGAGAAAACCTGGAGGGTGAAGGCATCAGTGGTGCCTGTGTTCATTGGGGCACTCGGGGCAGTGACCCCCAAACTGGAGGAGTGGCTCCAGCAGATCCCAGGAAATACATCAGACATCTCGGTCTAGAAAAGTGCCGTTGTAGGAACAGCAAAGATACTGCGCAGAACCCTCAAGCTCCCAGGCCTCTGGTAGAGGACCCAAGCTTGGAGGAAAAAAGAGACCGCCCGCGGAGGGTGAGGAAGAGTTTTTTTTTATTTTTATTCAAAACAGAAATCTAAGGGCCATTCCCTGCCTTGGACCCTAGGTACTAAGTACCTTTTACCCGCCCCCATTCTGACGCCCATACCTCCCTGCATCACACAAATTGAGGACACACTCAGTACACAGTGACGTCAGCTGTCCATTGTAGCCACTGATACGCACACTTTCCCTTTAGTCCTTGTGAATTCAGGTCATTTCAATTCGCTTAATAAATTGATCGGATTCATGTTAGTCACATCATTCAAACGGTTCATGAACCCAGATCTTTCGACTCCTTAGTTTTTATGAGTAGTCGCTGCCTGGATCCTGAAAGCAATTAGTTACTGTTACCATAAAGTTTGCTACCCAAATACTGTGACTCACCACCCAAGTCCCTCATACCCCTACCTGGGTTAAGGGAGTTTTCTTAGTAGCCTCTCAGCAGATCCATATTTATCAAATCAAGGGATTCATGAGTCCTGATTTAGTACAAAGACACAACTCTTTTAAACTCGGATAGTTCTGCTTTTGTTCTTAGGAAGTTTTCTGCCTTCATCTGTGGGTCAGCACCTCACTATATGTTTCTTCACTCCCATTTGTCACAAAAAATTTAGTTTCTTATTTTCAACCTTGAGGACTAACCGCTAGTGTTGTGTTCAAGAGCACACTATCCGAGACCAAGACTTGCCCGAGACCAGAATGCACCGAGACCAAGACAAGACCAAGACTTTCGGGAGCCAAGACCGAGTCAAGACCAAGACCGAGACAAGCCGAGACCAAGACCAAGCCCAAGACCATAAACATTTTTTTTTTACAATTTAAAAAAAAATATAAATGAATAAAATGATGACAAGGTTCGACAGTTAAATAACATTCTCTACTAAAATATTAAAACTACTACTGCTACTGATGAATTCACAATTATTCTACATATTTGAAAACAAGATTTTTATGTCAGCTGAATGTACAGCAAGTGTTTAAAAGCATTTCTACCAAGAAATAATTATTCTAGATTCTGATTCTTTGAGTTGTGCAGGTCAACAGGTCACAGATTTCACGAGATCATTTTTTAGTTTGAAAAAGCCTTTACACAGGCCATTTTTATTAATTCACTTAGTTGATATAGTTTAATTTGGTTGCTGTAATGTAACTAGAATCTTCAATTAACAAAGGTCTCCAACTGTAACTGTAAAAGTGAAACTTTCTGAAATAAAACTACAAACAAGTTGTCATCAGTCTAAAAAACAAAGAGCTACAAGTAGATGTGAAACTAAATAAAACAAACTCAAACCCTGGAACAGTCATGTGACAAATTAATCAATAGTTCTTGTTGAGAATTATTATTATTATTCTGGATACAGTGGAAACAGAAACTATAAAAAATAATTATATTGTGAACCTGTTTATATTGTGGGGAACATATTATATACATAAATGTAATTGGAGTCTAAAGCCACAAAAAACACCACTTTAAAAAGAAAATAGACTAATATAAGACCTCTTTACAGTTATTTGAGTCATTCTGGGCTTGTGCGATTTGCAGCGATGACGCGCTGGTGACGACATAATCCAAGATGGCAGCTGGCCGGACTACAGCTGACACTATGTAATAAAAGCCTTAAAAGACATGGATATAATGAAAAGAGTGGACGGACAGAGGCATAAACATGCAGACTTTCACACGGACACACACGGACTTAATAAACACACACGGACCTCGGTACATACCTGTCAAGTTTTGAACTTGAAAATAAGTTAAAATTTTTGGCGCCCACTACGAGCCGTCCCACCCGCTCAACCAAGCAGAATCCCTTATATTTTAAGACAAGTGTACAATAAATCTAAAATACCCACTTATCAAACACTTACTAATACAATTATGTGATTAGAATCTGGTAGGTCGACCTTTATTAACATTGAAATGCTGTGAACATTCCTACTAGGGCTGGACAATATGGACCAAAACTCATATCTCAATATATTTTCTCAAAATGGTGATATACGATATAAATCTAGATAATTTTATCAAATAAAGTCTGACCAGAAAGACAATTATGGATTAAATTTGCTGATGCTACATTTATTAGCAAACAGCTGATCAATATGTGCACTCATTAATCCATCTAACTTTATATATTGTTCTGAGAAGTAAAAGCAGCGAGTCCTAAAACTAGTATTTTGATACATAATAAGCTATATATATATATTTGAAATAATATAGTTTTCTATATTGCCAAAATAGAAAACTTGATACGTGAATCTCGATATATCGCACAGCTCTAATTCCTAAATTATAAAACAGCCTAAATAAAAACATAAATGTGTATATGAAGCACATGTGTTTATTTAATATACTTACAGTTTATATACATATCAACACATTGCATATTAATTATTAATTTCACATTGTTTGTCTTTAAGTTAGACATTAACATTTTATTTTCATTATATATTTTATTATAATTTCTCATGCTCACTCATGTGGTTCTCTGGTAAACACTAATGACATATTTGTTACAGACTTTACATTCTTTAACACTTTATAAAGCAGTTTATATTTGTGGCGCTTGTGATTTTTCATGGTGACTTACGTCGTTCCTTCTGCTGTGGTAGACGTTAAAATCTCAAATATTAATCTAACAGAACGTGGAACTGTGTCACATCCTGATGGTCTTTAGGAAGATAAACTCTCTTTCCCATTTCACAACATATTTACACCAGTTCTTTGTTTTTTTCGCCGGAACGTCTTCATTCAATCATCTCTCTTCTGAGATGTTTCCGGTTTTGTTGCCGCTGTCAGCACTAATCTCGCGAGAACTGCCACTCAAGTCAGGCCATTTCAGGTGGTAGTTCTCGCGAGGCTAGTGACAGCATGCAGTTTAATGAGGCATCTTTTAATTATTATTACATTAAAATACGGGATATTGATGGGAAAATACAAATACGGGAAGATGGGTAAAAAAAATGCAGGGAGTTCCCCGGCCAAAACGGGATGCTTGACAGGAATGCCTCGGTAAACAGAATAGGCTCCACCGGCGGGCAGGCACTAGGACCCAGAGGTGGAGTAAATGCGTCTTCATACTGCTCACAGGCTGTAATATCACCAGTTTATCATTATACCTGTTGTTAGAGCTACTGTCTTTACCAGGGAGATAATATTTATTCATGGTGATTGTTTTCGGGAGTTTTACTGGGATTTTTACCGGTGATTAGTTTCTATCTCCTTCGTGCTCCACGGTCCAAACTGAAACCGGAGCCAGACACACACACACACACACACACACACACACGAGTGTGTCACACACGTCACTCAGTCACATTAAGGAAGGTTGCGGTCATTATACGGGGTGGATTAAAGAATGAATAAAGGATTGTTTTATCCTGGTCTTCTCCGTGTTATTATCACATTATAATTTTTTTTAAAAAATAGCAGGAATTAGTGCTGGTCTCGAACGGTCTTGAGAGAAAATCCCGAGTCCGGGCAGCCCGAGTCCGAGACAAGACCGAGTCAAAATGCTTCAGAGTCCGAGACGAGACTGAGACTTTTAAAATTTGATCTCGAGACCAAGACCGGCCTCGACTACCACAACACTACTAACCGCTACATGCTAAGATAACCCAAACATGTGGGACTGGTCACTTTGTGCTAAGATAAATAAAATATATGGTTGCTACATGCTAATGTGGCAGGTCGAGGAAAATGTATATTACAGAGTGACAACGCCACCTAGGATAAGCCGAGGACCCTGCCAAAAGGCAGACAGGTTCATTTTACCTTTTAATCATGGGGGAGAGACAGGACCTTTAATTATAACAAGTCAGGTTTTTATTTCACAGATTTCTTTAAGAGTGATAATTTCTTTTAAAATAGTGTAGATGGATTAAACACAACAAACTCAAATTCAAACAAAATACAAAACATGCAAAAGAAAACAAAATGTAAAATAAATCAAATATCAGTTATGCACAGATAAAAGATACAATATTTACACATTGGGCAATTCTCAGAAACCCAGAAACTTTTTGGTAGCTGATGTTAAAGAAAAAACCCAAGACAAGCTTGGGATGTTTACTGTGTTTTTAAGCATCCAGAACAGCACAGGTGGGAGGAGTCGCGCCACAGCGCGATGAATGGTGTGGGCCAAGACGTATCCCCAGCAGACGCGGAAAGTGCATTTTGGTCCCACTGTGGTGTAAACGCACCAAATTAAGAGACAGAAGGATTTAATCTAGCCAGGCAGAAACCAGCAGCTTACCAGTCAGGAGAAGCACTGATCCCAAGACCCCAATAGAGGCATGCTCCCGGCCTCCGCAGAAGATGTGTGCAAAATAAAAGCGCCTCACTACACAAAGAAGAAGGCATTAGGGCGGACGAGGCACAGCCAGATGGGTCAAAAGGGGAGGCATGCTGCTTACCCGAACATCCCACTCTGATGGCTACAACAAACTGCTGTCGGTGCCCAATCCAAGCTGCGGTGACGCCAAGAGGAGCAATCGGTGCTCCCAAGCAGCCGGCCGTCAGCCTACACCAGAGCACAATGAGAAGGAAAAGTGGTGATTGACACAAGGTGACCACAGCATAATAAGCCACCGTGACACAGCCACAGGCACAACTCCGCAGACCCACGGAAGAGGAGAGATCTGCGCACAGGAGAGACGAGGATCTGAGCCACAACAGACCTGAGCCTAAATCCCTTCGGTCCCCACCCCGTAATCAACACCATGCCAGGTGCGCATAGAGGAGGGCTCCAAAAAAACAGGTAGGAGTGCAGAAGCTCTCCACACTGCCACACTAAGTTAACCCAAACCCAACATGTGGGATTGGTTGCTACGTGCTAAGCTAACCCAAAAATGTGGGACTCGTTGCTACGTGCTAAGCTAACATAAATATATGGGACTGGTTGCTATGTGCTAAGCTAACCCAAATACGTCGGACTGGTTGCTACGTGCTAAGCTAACCCAAATATATGGGACTGGTTGCTACATGCCAAGCGGCGCAAAGCTCTCAAGTGTGTGTCTCACGCATTTCAACCTGTTCACACGCCACACCATGTATATCTCACGCAGAGAAATGACTGTGAAGTGATATGTTGGTCGCTAACGAAACAGCTCTGAGAGCCGGCTCTTTGACGTGAACAATGGGAGCTGGCTCCTGATCAATATGTGTGTGTGTGTTATCTCTGTCTATACTGAGCAAAGGGAGGAGGGGCGGAGATACACACACTGTTTTAGTCACGCAGCACTCAGAGCAGAAGAGACATGTTTGTGGAGCAAAAGGTTAAAAACAAACTAAACCAAAATTAAAGGCGCATTCTGCAACTCTTGAAAAAAACAGACTCATTGAGCCCTCCCTGCTGCTCCTGCAGCCTTTGGCAGATTGCCAGAATGCACCCCGACCGAGCAAAAAGAACCAATCAGAGCCAGGATTGTGTTTGATGGGCTGTCTGACAGCTGTTGCTCACAGGCCCCGCCCCTTTCCCGGAGCAAGAGCACCATCTTTTTTACAGTGTATGGTGTGGAGGAGCAGAAGATGGAATTGGTGACTTTTCTGCTTGAAAGGTAATTACTGCTGCTTGATTTACATTATGTTTGATTTGTAATTGTTACACTAGAACTCTGTGGTGCATGTGTTCATGTGCGCGCAGCAGCCTCTGTGTGGCTGCTGAAAGTGACACTGTGTTGATGCTGCTGCTGAGGTTTGTACACATAGAGAGATAAGCTTTGCAGTAATATGCTTTTAACAGAGCGCGTTATATTACTGTGATGTTGCGGTCTGGCTAACATTAGCTTGTTAGCTCCTCTGAGGGAGGGACTTCGGAAAGTGTGGAGGCAGGACAAGAGAGCAGCGGGGAGAGAGGGATCTGAGAGTTGCGGACTGCACATTTAAAAAACGAAACAAAAAACAACCCACCCCCCAAATAATAAATAATAAAATATAATAATAAAAAACTTAAAAACTAACAGACGTTTGAGCTAGCAATTCCACTCCACATAACAGTCTTTTAATTAAATTTGATATTCTAATATTTAACAATACAGGACAAAATGTATCTAATGTGGGTCTAAAGCAGACATAGGCAAATGGTGGCCTGCGGGCCACATGCGGCACTCGGTTTAATTTTATGCAGCCCCCAAAGTAAATGTACAAAATAACAGAAAAATGACAACAAAAGTACACAAAAAGACAAGAAAAACACAAAAATTACTCTGCAAACCCACAGTGCCTAACAAACAAGCAAAATGACCACAGAAATACACAAAAATTACTCCAAAAATGCTAAATGGTAGCACAAATACAATGTGACTGCAAAAAACATATATTTTACAGGAAAAATACACTTAAGGACAACAAACATACACAGAATGACAAAAAAAAACACACACACACACACACAAAATTGCTATAAAAACGTTTTGTTCTTTCCTGTATTAATGCTCATATTGGTCATTATTCTAATGCTGACATGAATGTTAATCATGTGGCCGTCTGATCAAACAAACACATTTTTATGGCCCCGCTGAGATACAAGTTGCCTACCTCTGGTCTAAATCATCAAAGTCATGAAATAATTAGATTACAAACAGTAAGGTTTTTCACCTGCTTTCTGTAAAGTCTTGCGATAACGTGTTATGAAATTGTGCTATACAAATAAAGATTGATTGATTAGTGAAGTTATTTTGAGATGCAATGGCCTCTTTCAATGGCAAAATAAAGAAAATAGAAAACAAGAATCAACCTAAGAAAGTTCATTTGTAGTTCTAAACATTCTTAAGGTGTTTTTTTTTACTAACTTTTCCTTTCTCCCTTGAGGTTATTGTTCTCCTGCAGCAGCCATTACAATTACATACAAATGGCTAATTAATCAAATTAGGCATTGACATCATTTCCACTGTGCTGAAGGCCTCAAAACCTGCCACTAACACCTACATTAAACAACACTAACCATAAACACACACACACGATAAGCACCCCTGCAGTGAGAAATGTTAAATGCTAGATAAATAGTTTCATTTGTACAAATGTATGCATCTTTTATCAGATTTTAGTACCCTAACCGCCACTGCAGCCAAAGTCTCACTCTGAACTGAGTTCAAAACTTGAGAGGCCTGTGCGAAGCTAACCCATATATGTGGGACTGGTTGCTACATGCTAAGCAAACCAACAAAATGTGGGACTGATCACTTTATGCTAAGCTAACCAAAACATGTGGGACTGGTTGCTACGTGCTAAAATAAGCAAAACATGTGGAACTGTTCTCTGGTATGGCGTTTCTTTCCAGTCTCAGAGAAAGAAAGCACATTTACCGTCCACAATATGTTGAAAAACCTTAAGAAATATGTCAAATGTTTTCTGTTTATCTACGTCCGACACCAAACCAACCCAAAAAAGAAAATATTTAAAAATTATTAAATAATAAGCTCATAGATCTAGCAGAAAAACCCGACAAATGAGATCATTTCCATGGCATAATAAACCCAACTGTCTTCAACGGTCATATGCATTGGTATGGTAGAACAGGCCATCCTCGCACACACACACACACACACACACACACACACACACACACACACACACACACACTACTACCAAAAACACACACCACTACCACACACACACACACACACACACACACACACACACTCCTCAGCAGCCTTAACACACAGCAGATCTAACAATAAGAAAGTGCTGCACCCACAACATTGTGAACAATAGCAGCAAATGGTGAGCCACTGAAATGTTTATTCAGCACATTAAAGAGTAATGAGTGTCCTCCTCCGGTGACTGAGAGCACGTTACCCACAATCCCACAGTTAGAGGGCCGCTCGCCTACCTTTAATGGGTAAACATAAACAACACCATAATGAGCTAAGATCCACATTTTCCTCCTTTTTGTGAAGAGACACAGAAAACGGCTCCACTAAGCAAAATTAGCCCTTTGCATTTTTAGGCAAAACACACACATGCACATTCACACACGCACACTCTGCCCTCTTCATCTTAAAATGTGAGATTATCAAAATCTCAATGCATTGTAATAGCGAGAAAATTGTATGTAAATATTTATTGTTATAACAGTAAAATTATAAAAAATAATGGGGGAAATTCTTCAATACAATGTAATTTTTTATGTATTGCAATTACAGAAAAATTCTATGCAATGTAATTACAGGAAAATTCTTCAAAATATTATAATGGAAAAATTTTCAATACAGTGTCATTACCAGAAAACTCTTAAATGTATTGTAATTAGTGGATATTTCTTTAAAGCAAAATAACTACATGGATATTTTTCAATGCATTGTAATTAAAGAAAAATCTTCAATGCAATTGTAATGACTGGAAAATTATTGAATGCATTGTAATGATGGGAAAATACAGTGTAATTAGGAAAAGAAATTCATTGTCATTGTGTCTTCAATGGAATATAATGTCCTATGCAATGTAATGATGGGAAAATTATTTAATGAAAATTTATTTAAGGAAAATTTGTCAATACAATGTAATGGGGAGCGATTCTTTAATGCATTGTATTGACTTTCTTCACTGCAAATTCTTTATTGGACCATAACTGTGGAAACGTTCTTCAAAGTAATGCAACATATTTATGGGAAAATTATTCATTGTTATATATACAGTATATATATGTATGGTAATTAGTGAGAATTTTTTCAAATCAACATAATTACAAGAAAATTCTTCAAAGCATTTAAATTAATGGAGATTTCCTCAAGTTAATGTAACTATGGGAACATTCTTCAATAATTATGTAATGAGAAAATTCCTTAACGTATTGCAATCATGGAAAAATTCCTCAATGTATTGTAATTATGGAAAAATTCTTGATCCTATGGGGAAAACTCTTTACTGCATAGTAAAAATAGGAAAATGATCTAAAGTATATAAATTAGTGGAAAATTCCTCAGCGCATTCTATCAATGTTAAAAATATTTAATGCATTTTACAAAACAATACCTCAATGTACTTTCATCATGGAAAAATTATTTATTGTTATATAAATACAATGTAAACAGTTACTTTATTTTTTTTATTTGCGGCCCAGTACCAGTCCACAGCCCGGTGTTTGGGGACCACTGTTTAAATGAACTCTCCCAGTCTTTATACTGGTTATGAATTATCAGAATCAGAATCAGAAATACATTATTAATCTCAGGGGAAAATTATTTTTGTTACAGCTCCAGATATACAAACAATACAAACAATATATATTATACAAGCCACATCTGTTAAGAACAATATCAATATAACTATACAGGGGCGGAGCTTCAGGGGAGGCTGGGAGGGCGGCACGCCCCTGGCCTGGGACCCAGAGGGTCCCGGATAGGAGGTAGGACTTAAGGAAGCCGGGCCTCTACCACAGCTCAGCGGAGCTGGAGAAGGCGGGCCCTCCATGACTTGTGCCCGCCTACCTGTTGGTTCATAACAGTTCCAAGCATCTATAGACATAATGCTTTTAGGTTTTCTTTCATTTATAAACTGGGTTTTTCCATCAGATATGTATAAATTTCTGGTCAATGAACATCGGGACAGAAGCGCACATTGGATGACCACTTGTTTTCAGGAATGCTGCATTCACCTGTGTTTAAAGTGAGTTTCCTTAAAAGAAGCGGCCTCGTCCTCTGGTGACAAACTTTTTACATACTACGAACTATATACGAGCCTTAACAGCGGTTCATTCATTGCCATCTTTCAATTTTTTAAGCATCACAAAAGTAAACAACATGGTTTCTGCACAGAGTATGCGCGTGCACGTCAGTCACGTGCCCCACTCATTCTCCAAGTTAAAACTTATTAAAAACCATTTGACGAGCACAGTGCGACAGGAGAGACTGAGTGATCTTGCCATGTTGTCCATAGAGAATGAGAGAGCAAAGAAAATGGACATACAGAGCATCGTACAGAGTGCAAGGCTCGTCGTATGCCCTTGAAAGAGTGGTGAGTAGGTCTATAGTACTTCATATTGAAATAGTGTTGGTGAACATGTGGGCCGCTGTGCCAGTTTTACTAAACTTTATAGTTACTGATACAGGCTCTGAGTTGAAATGGTTGGGTGTGAAAATGATGTGGTCGCTATCTGTGGTGCTGAGATGCTTTGAATTTGTGTTAGTGACCATCCTAATGTTTCTGTTGTTCTCTTGTTTTGTTATACTTCATGTCCGTTTGATGGACTTCAAAATTACATAGTCACTCTCCGTGGTGCTGAAGCTTGTAATCCCCACTCTTGCGGGCATGTGTATGTTGTAAAATGATGTTATCATGAGCTTTATTATTTGGGTTTAAAGGGCACAGTCATTTGCCCCACCCCCCGGCCCGGCTCTGATTTGTTCCGCTACTGTAACTATACATATATAAAATGTCAACTGTACAGTTTAAGTATGTGCAGAAAGTGCAAAACGAGCAAAAATGAAAAAGACTGTCATGTTTGAGTCAGGTTATAGAAGGAGGGTGTCTATCGTAGGGAGGCATTATAGAGGCAGGAATGATTTCCTGTGGTGCTCAATGGTGCATCTGGGTAAGAGGAGTTTCCCGCTGAAAGTATTCCTTTGCTGGGCCAGTGTGTCATAGAGAGTGTGTGTGACATTATCCAAGATGAACTGAAGCCTGTACAGCATCTTCCATCCTTTCCTCTCACCACGGTCGTCAGGGCGTTCAGTTCCTCCCCCACGACATTATCAGCCCTCCTGATCAGTTTGTTTAGTCTGTTGTTGTATGCGACCCTCAACCCACTGCCCCATGGCCCATGTGACAGCGAAGAAGATTACACTGGCCACAGCAGACTTGTAGAACATCCTCAGCATTGTCTGGCGGACCTCAGCCTCCTAAGGAAAAAGAGTCGCCTTTGGCGCTTTTTGTAGACATCTTTGGTGTTTTTAATCCAGTCCAACTTATTGTTAAAGTACACCTCCAGGTACTTAAATTCCTCTACAGTGTCCACAGGGACTCCTTGGATGGAAACAGGGGTCACTGGTGTTTTCGCCCTCCTCAGGTCCACTATGAGCCCTTTTGTCTGTGTCACATTGAGCTGCAGATGATTCAGTTCACACCAAGTGACAAAGTTGCTCACCATAGTCCTGTAATCATTCTCATCACCCTTTTCAATGCAGCCAACCATTGCTGAATCATCAGAAAAACTTCTGAAGGTGGCAGGACTCACTGCAATAGTTGAAGTCTGAGGTGAAGAGGGTGAAGAGGAAGGGAAAGATGACAGTCCCCTGTGGGGGCCCAGTGTTGCTGACCACCCTGTTAGACACAGTTCTGTAGTCGTACATACTGTGGTCTGCCCATCAGGTAATCAACAATCCAGGACACGATGGGGGTTTCAGCCTGCATTGCAGCCATCTTCTCACCCACTGGAGCCGGGCGGATGGTGTTGAAAGCACTCGAGAAGTGAAAGAACATGACTCTTACAGTGCTTTCCGGCTTGTCCAGACAAGTTTAGACTCTGTTCAGCAGGTAGATGATGCCACTCTCAACTCCAAGGCGGGACTGGTAGGCGAACTGTAGTGGATCAGTGAAGGGCCTGACTATAGGCCTGATCCAAGATGAGCCTCTCCAGGGTCTACATGATGTGGGACGTCAGGACCACCGAACGGAAATCCTGAGGGCCGTTGGGACGTGGCTTTTTTGGCACAGCAACAAGGCAGGACATCTTCCACAGCGTGGGGACCCTCTGGAAGTGCAGGCTCAGGCTGAATACTTGACTGAGAACTCCACATAGCTGGGGGCACAGGCTGTAGGCACCCTGGGAAGAACACCGTCAGGGCTTGCAGCTTTGCCAGAGTGAAGTCAAGTCAGCTGTTTTCTCACCAGGTCAGATGTGAACACTGTAGAGGTGACAGTTTGGGGTGAGGTCCTCAGGTTGTGGAAGACATGATGCAGAACAGGGTGGATGGGTGTAGTAGGTGGGTCTGAATTGAGGTGGTGCGGGGCAGACAATGTAAGGAGGATGAGAAGGACGAGGTAGAGTGTATACTAGTTATACTGGTATTCATCAGTAATTATGATATTAAATAATATACTATAACTATTTCATAATATTTTGAGAGATGTCTCACTATGGGATGCATCCTCCATCTGCAGCCCTTAGAAGCAATTTCTCAATCTGCCAATTCTGATTTGCTGGTGAAACATGTCCCGTCCCCCAGGGACAGTCCCACCTCCTATAAAAGGAGTAGGCGGACAAACACTCTCCATTCAAACGCCTCTTCTCTCTCTCAGCTTATCTCACATTTTTTTTCTATCAGCTCAACGGTCCACAGACGGATCTTTTTAGCCTCCAGTCGACAGACACTGATTGGACCGACGCATTTTCTTGGACCACACCAGGTCGAGAAGAAGCCAGCGCCTACCTTGCCTCCGCTCAATCAAGTGTTGTCCTCTGTTCATCACCGCTCCAAGGTATTGACCCATCAAGACCCAGCTTCGACTGATGGCTCTGTTCCAAAGTTACGCCCCGGGGCACGTTGGCCTTCCTTGCAGCGCTCTCACTCTGGTGACTGCTCGCTCCACACCGCACCAAGGGTCCAAAGCTTTCGGACTCCAAACCACACTGTTGTCTCAAGCCAAACTCTGTCCTCAATGCCCTTTGACGCTCCGGGACAGGTTGGCCTGCATCCCTGCTAGGGATGGGATGTTCTGGGTCTTGCCTTTGTCAATGCTCAAGCTGTCTGGGACTGGAACACGCCTGGCTTGCTGTCGACTCCCCCAGCTCATGACGGCACTGCGCGGTGTTTAACACAAACAGCCTCCACAGGAAGCTGGCGTGATAGGCGAGCCTGTCCGAGCATGATCCCTTCCTTCCTCTTCACGGAGTCCCCGCTGCAGCAGGAGAAGAGGAAATGGTCCACATGGACACCGTGGCTGTTAAGGGTTCCAGCTGGTGCTCCCAGCTTGACCTGGCTGCCATCTTCCCACACGAGGATGATGTCCTTGTGATAGACTGCAGAGAGGATAATGGAGACTCCTCTGACCTCCTCGTATCAGGTGAGGATGAGGAAGATGAGACTTTCATCACCCCGGCTTGGGGCATGCTACTTGCCACCTCTGTGGCCTCTTGGGAGGAAGATGAGGGTTCCACACCAGTCTTCCCTCTCCCAAGTCTGGATATGGTGGATGTGTGCAGACGCGCTGCGGCACAGCTGGCCATCCCATGGTCTGTCATTGTTACAGATACCTCCAGTAGAGCCACCGTTGTGGCACACCTGCTGTTCCCCGGAGACCCATGTGGCCAGCCAAGTGGACCGTCTGCAGTCGGACCTGTCTGGCATAACCTACACTGCGACTGCGCTCTTGGTTAGAGAGCTGAATGTCCTCTCCCTCCTCACAGCCTTCCAAGCGGAGCTGTGTGAGGATTTCGCTCAGTCCCAGGACCCAGCGATGTTGGAGGAGATATCGGCTGTTGCCGACGTGTGTCTCCATACCCAGCGCTGCTCAGTGCAGGCCATGGGAAAAGTGCGAGATCTGGATGTGCCCATAGTCTCAGAGGGGATCTTTGATGCCACGCTGTCTTCCATACAGCGGCGATGTGAGGCAAAAAAAAGGGATGATGAGGCCTTCCGCCTCTGTCTTCCCCGAAAGCCCCCTGTCACATTTCTATCTGTACAATGGAGGGCGTTCCCGCAGACTGCTCCTCAGGGCCTGCAGTTTAAGACGCAGAGACCGTCCGCTCCTCGGCCAGCTCCGCAGAAGTCTTAATGAGGCCCGCCCGCGGCTGCTAATATTGTGGAGTTTCATTGAATTTGTGTATTACTTTGGAGATATGTACAACTGTATTACTTGGTAATTTACACAAGTATTCATGGTTTCTCTGACTTTTTTGCTCCTGCTGCGGGCCAAATTGGATGCTCTAAGGGGCCTGATTTGGCCCCTGGGACTTGAGTTTGACACGTGTGGCCTATATAATGATAAGAAGTGTGAGAAAATTGTTCAAACTGCTCCAAGAAATGATAGTGTGTCCTGAGGTCTCCCCAGTTGATAAGCATTTAGTTAGGCTACATAACTGTGCTCCCCTATGTTTTAATCTCTACCTGTGAGAAGTGGATTATTAGTCGTGCGGTGCTCGAGCTCAGAAAACTCCTTGACTCACAGTAGGAGTCTGATGCAGGAAGTTCAGACCTGGAGGCAGCAGCAGCAGCAGGAGACTGGAGCAAGGAGGAAGCCACTTCACATGCTAAGTCGCTTAGTCACTTCCACTTCTCTGTAATTCATTCTCTGCTAATGCCCCGATGCTGTTTGGGAATTAAGGTTAATCATCTCCTTATTCATCAAAGCTGAGAGGGGCAATTACTGCATGGAGGGCTTAGTTTTTGTCATCACACATGGCGGACACTGTGATTACATCATAATAAAGAGCAATTAGTTAATGAATGGGAGCATATGCCGCAGATGACAGGCAGTAATCTAGCTGCACGTTCCCCCTCCTCTCCCTGTGAGTGTGCACACTCACAAACACTCCACGTGGGTTATGGCACATATATTTGTGCCACAATTCTGCACGAGAAGAAAAAAAAGCAAATTTTGACATATTATTCTCAAAAAAGTCAGAAACAAGGAGCACATCAGTGTAACTTAGTATTCTCAGGGTGTGATGTTTTCATAATGCTGATCCAAACTTCTGGCTCCACACAGAGCTTGTTGTAGACGTGCGGACTGGCTCTGCTTTAATCAGTGTTGATGGGGTGTGAGGGAGGATGCTAATCTGGGTCATTGCATATGTAAATGCACAGCTGGGATTTTTGCAGTGCCAAAACACGTCAGCGAAAGTGTCTGAGTGTCACCCAGCATTAGCACTGAGTGAACACACCCACAGTGTGCCATCCTCTGGGCGAGTGTGTGTTGTAGGGTCGCCCAGTAAAAAATTCAATTTTAAAACAAGTTTTAATACATTGAAATTAACACAGTTAAGGAGTGATGGCGCGTCTTTAAGCGAGGTTTATAAGTGAGTGTTTGTTAGGTAACTGCTATGGTTGTGTTTAAACGATACAAGACTGGAATCACTCCATTGGTAAATAAACATATGAAGGAACACACAAGTTAATGGCATTAGAACTGGTAGCTGTAGTCGCTAGCTAGCATTAGCATCTAATTAGTAGTTAAGTAGCTCTCGTCACAAGCTAGCATTAGTAAATCATTAGCTCTCGTCACTAGCTAGCATTAGCAGATAATTAGCTCTAGTCACTAGCTAGCACTAGCAGCTAATAAGCCTTTTCACAATCTGGAACTGTGTATGTGTGACCTGCGACGTCATAAGTCAGGAGGTGTAAAAACGTCAACAAGCTTAGTCCGTCTGTTGACTTTGCCAACCTAGCAATGTTTGTCTTAAGTGTTTTAAGAGTATTTACATTATGAAAGTACACGCACATATCGTTTTAGGGTTAGGGTTAGGATTAGGTGTAGGGTTAGATTTAGGGTTAGGTTTGGGCAGAGTCAGTGCCAGGCAGTATTAAATGGTGGTGCACAAAAACACTCCGCTCTGAGTCGCACACGTTTTGATCGGATACCGTGAGCTGGTGGAATCAGCTTCCGCTTTTTCTGTATTGTGACATCATAGGGTGGACTCTACTTCGGCTGCCTGTTTCTGGGAATTGATAACTTCACATTGAGGGCTGGGATTAGACCATGCCTGGTATCAAAATAAACGTCTCTCATCCGGCCGTGTTAGCTCTCCATTACCGCGGTGCTGGCATAGTACGTCGCCCCAGGTGCGCAAGAGCACGCATGGCCCCTCCTCGTCCTTGTTATTGGTGTTGCTCCCACTCTTTCCACACACCCAGGACACCACTCGCCACCGGAGGCACGAGGACGGGAGAACCGATTGATCACACTTTTTTTCCATGTAATGAAGTAGTGTCAGTGGCCCCAGTGGGCCGAATCTGGCCTGGGGGCCGCTGGGTTGCCAGTGGTGTGTACAGGCCCGCGATACTGCATTATTACACATATTTGGGACTCAAGGGGGAACCAGGGTACTACTTTTGTCGCTATCCAAAGCACTTTGAAAACCGAGTGGGAGCACAGTATCAAAGCAAGGGCAGTCCCTTTGCTTCCACACTCCTTCTCACCATTGACTGAGGTTACCCCTGGTAGA
Source organism: Gouania willdenowi (assembly GCF_900634775.1). NCBI lineage: Eukaryota > Metazoa > Chordata > Actinopteri > Blenniiformes > Gobiesocidae > Gouania > Gouania willdenowi. The sequence goes on from NC_041052.1 coordinate 32,657,732, forward strand.
CAAAAAAACACGACTTCTGGGCCTCCAGTGGGGGCATTGGACTATACCGGAATGATGCAAATATCCGAGCACTTTTGAAAATCGAGGACGGAAGCAGTATTAAAGGCGAGATATTCAGATTCAGAATTATTTTTTTTTATCCCTGAGGGGCATTTCGCAGTGGTAGATTTGGTTTACAGCAACGGACAGAACATTACACACACATCCACATTTCATCTTATCAGTTCAGTCACTATGCAGGACAACACCAGGGCAGCCAATAAAGGGGACATATATACCAATTTTTCACCTTTTAAAACAGTTCCCTGTGGTCTAAACTGACATATCTGTGCCGGTGGTTTGGTCAAAACATTATTATGAATTAACCCTGTACTAAATAAGCTTTTTGAGAGTGCTCTGTTTTAGGGGGTGTCCCCTGGATTTGAATAGACCTCCCCCGCCCCTCTTTTCCGCGGGGCGTGCCGAAAAGAGTTCAGCTCATGGTCAGCTTTTAGAGTCCATGGTAACTAGTCAAGCGTGCCCCCATGAGGAAAAACATGGCTTCCTGAGACAAAACACAGCCAGTATCAATATGAACCTCAATCTGACCCTGAGGGAGAAGGGCTCTCCCACAGTAGTACGTCAACCAAGACTTCAGGGAGACGTTTCTGAATGGTAAGTTATCAACTTCATGTCGTCTTTACATTTTATTCGTACACCGGTATAACCGGCTATGGCGCATCGGAGACTACCTTGTAGACTATACCGTGCTGTAGCGCTACTGTGTTGTTTACCTTATACATAACAAAAAGTAACAAGCAAATGACTGGTAACGCATATCATAATGTAAGAAACACCTTGTTAACACACCTACATACAGACATTTTTAAAAACCGTTCTCTGGTGGTCTACAGCCTTTTTTAGTTAAACACAATGATGTTAAATACAGCAAAATAAACTGTAATTGCCAGTTTTTTCAAAATTTAATTCACTTCTTTGCAACTGGTGAAACCATGGCCCACAGAGCCAGAAAACATCTGCTGCAGGGAGATACAAGGTGATGTAAATCATTTGTGAATTAAAATAGTAATGATCATTATCTACTACCTTTGCTCACTTACTTTTTAAATTGTATAGGTTACAAGAAGAATACAGCAGCTTCAAAAGCCACCTGCTTGTATGGTTGATCATCCAGGTCTGGAAGTAGTGTGCCTGAATGTGTTCTCCCTGCAGAATGCATTCAATATATATAGAGCAGACTATGGACCTCTACGGCTATGGGGAATACACCAGTAAGTTGTGCATACTAAAAATGATAATTTTTTTATTCCTTTGTAACTCTGATGAATAAAGAAATCACAGAGAATTACAGTTCCCTATCCGTCACTCTGCCTTCATCTTTATAATTGTAATGTGTTTGAAATTATAGACTGAAATCACACAAATCACTGTGTATACATGGAACTTTAATTGTTGGATGACACACCCAAGTCATGTAAAACACGTTATACGCAGGTGCTTGGCATATAGAAGCTTTGTGAGCTGGTGTTGGATCTTTTTTGGCCAAAGAGTCGGGGTTCCTCTCCCTGTTTGTGTTGTCCTAAGAATAAGAACTGAGTTCCCAGATGACCAAGGACATTATGTTGGGTTCAGACCTGCCCTTGACTGAACCTGGACACATAGTTGGAAACAACCTGCTGCTTCTCAGGCCCATCAAACTGAGCAGACAGATTTTCAGGGACGGGGATTGACATCAGCTTGGCCACAAACGGGGCAGGGTCCTTGAAGACCTTTTCAAAGAGGAGGTCTAGGAACTGATTGATATAATCTGTGATACAGAAAAGCAGATTATTATGTTTACTGTTTAAAAGCTTTTTTGTTCTGTTTTGATATTTATTTCTTGTTGCATGTTTATTTTAATATGTATCTGTTGTTGCATGATTTTTTTTAATATTTATTTTTTGCTGCATGTTTTTTTTGATATTTTTTTCTTGTTGTATGTTTATTTTGATATGTATTTCTTGTTGTATGTTTATTTTGATATTTATTTCTTGTTGTATGTTTATTTTGATATTTATTTCTTGTTGTATGTTTATTTTGATATTTATTTCTTGTTGTATGTTTATTTTGATATTTATTTCTTGTTGCATGATTTTTCTTAACATTTATTTCTTGTTGCATGTTTATTTTGATATTTATTTCTTGTTGCATGTTTATTTTGAAATTAATTTCTTGTTGCATGTTTATTTTGATATTTATTTCTTGTTGCATGTTTATTTTTATATTTATTTCTTGTTGCATGTTCATTTTTATGTTTATTTCTTGTTGCATGCATATTTTGACATTTATTTATTGTTTGATTTTGTTATGACTATACTTTTCCTCATGTAAATCCCTGTTTTACTGCTATTAGTGCACTTTTTTGCCAGATAGAGCCTTTGAGAGAAAAATAACATGCTTAGGAGACACATAGGAACTGTATATGTAAATATAACGTTGGAAAAAAGTTCATCAGTACCTGCACAACATCCCAATAAAAGGGAAGACAAAATTCTTTGGTGCAAACTGCAGAATGACGATGTGTAAAGACTCCAGCGAAGAGGTCTGTCACATCTTTTAGGACCCTCTTGTTGGTGAGTACTTTCTCATAGTCTGCTGAAGGCTGGTGTTCCTGTAATGCATCCACACAAAAAGGAAACACCACAAAGGGGATACAATCACTTTGTTTTGGCAAATTAAGTTTACACACTTGCTCTCAACCATTTATGTTTGTCCCTTGAGGTTCTTTGTGATGTAGACAGATGGGGAAAATGGGATCTTCATGGGTGTGAATGTCCTGCATGTGGTTGAGGATGGAGGTCCACTTTGCCACCCTCTCTAACCCTGATGCTGATGAAGCTGCTGTCCAGTAGATTTTCTTTTTTTATATACCACATAGCCACTTCTGCAGTTTCTCACAGTCTTTGTTCTGGGGAATCCTTGCAACTTTCTTGGACAGTCCTAATGCGGCAACACAACTGTTTATCTGTCTTGCTTTATTTACAGCATGTAGCAAAGCTACATGCTGGGTTTTGCAACCCACAACCGAGCTAGTTCTGTATTTAGTTTTACCGGTAGCCATCACTCCTTCGATATAGAGAAAAACAATTCACGGACTTTCGCCAAAGTTTTCATTAGGTTGGGGGTGGAGTTACCAGCGGAGGGGAGGGTTTTTTCTTTCCCGATTTAGCTTGTGACATCACAAACTTAGAAAATTTGAAACAAAGCAATTTTCTCTGTGTTTTAGGACTTGCACAAACCACAAACAAATGACTGGATGGCTTTATTTCACATTCTGTGTGCCGGTGGACACTCAAGTTACGTCATGTGTTCAAAAAAGCAGAAAAAGTGGATTATTTATATGTCTCCTTTAAGTAGGCTACAGCAGTTCCAACTTTGTGACAAAGTGCAATAGTGTCAATAAAAAGAAAAAATAAATAAATTCAACCCTAAAAGTAGCACGAGACACATCTCAGTTGGCCCTGTCACTAGTATTTGAGCTTGATGGCGGAAGGAATAAGTGTTTGCGTACCTATTTGTCCTCCTGCTGGGTGCGAGATAGTGCCTCCCAGAGGGCATCAAGGCAAACATCACTTTAAGAACATTAATGTGGATGGCCAATGATGTTCTTTGCTTTTTGGAGCACCTGCCTGCTCCATAGAGAGTGCGCATATAGGAATCTGCACACACATGGTCCTGGTTTTTACAATGTTGGAGAGGCTATTTTTGTCTTTCACTGACAACCCATAAAACCAACACATGAATGAAAAGGTTCAATACGCTTAATAAAATAATGATAAAAAGAGAGCTCCCTTGCTTCCACACTCCTCTCCCATTGATGGGACTTAATCTCTGAGCGACAAGCCCTGACTCTCAGGGCCTCCAGTGTCTCCTGTCTCGGACTCTACCCGGGAATGATGCACATATTCGGACTCGGGCGGACCGGGGCTTTCTGCTAATACCCCTTTCGGCCCAATCTGAGCACATTTTAAAACCGATGGGATAAGCAGCATCAAAGCAAGAGACTTCCCTTGCTTTGACACTCCTCCCAGTAACGGGACAGGCGAGATTTCCTAGAGTGTGAAAAGACTTGTAAGTTATGTAGTCCATCACCATCATTTGTCTGTCAATTCCTCCATTTCCTCCTTATTGGATTGTTTGATTCCTGTGTTTTCCTTTGTTCAATTCGGCTTTTGGTGAGTTTCCCCTCATTTTACTTGTCCGTTGTATGAACAGCAGCCTCTAAGATAACTCACAAGATTTGGGTTAATGCAGACAAGTCATTTATGTGTTCTGATTCAGTGCAAAAATTTGACTCTCTGAGCGACAAGGCCTGACTTCTAGTGTCTAGTGTTTCCAATTTTTTTTTAGTTTACGCCTCATGACATTTGACCTCACGTGTGAGATCTGGACGAGAACAAGATTTGTGTGAAAAGGCCTATTGGCTCCAATCATGTGCAAGGAGGCTCACATGCGCCCCCTACTTGAATAAAGAGTACTGCCTTCCTCAAGTAGTGCATTTTCACTGCCGCTTTATAATCGATCAATAGATATGTAACAATATTTGTAGTTCACATGCCTTTTCAGCCCAGCACGACTTTGTTTTACAAACTGAAAGCTGCTCCTGTGCTGAGGAGTGAACTGTGTGTTCCTGTCTTTAACTCAGTCACCTGTGATGTCTCTCTGTGCTGAGCAGGCTGAGCGTCTCCTCGGTGTGTGTGAGGTGTCAGGGCCCATTGTGTCCGGTTGATGCCGGAGTGAGGCAGAGTGATGATCAGAGCCGCCGATGCCCTTTTCTTCTGATCACACATTACTGTGCAACAGACTGCTGTCAGAGCAGCAGCACCGGCGCTGAGACGAGTGCAAAGGCCAACGTCCATCAAACAGGCGTGAGCGTAACCTCCACACGGCTCCACTGCTCACACCTGTCCATCAGACGGCTCCAACACACTGGAGCTGCTGATCCCTGACAGCCCTGCATTCATTCTCACTTTTTACATCATCTGTCCTCAGAATCAACGAGGCTGTTAAAAACCAGTCACAAGACAACATGATCACCATTGAAGTCTAAACACCAACTGGTGCATGTAACAAATGAGTCAAACTCCAGTCTCAAAATAACATTGTAACTTATGGATCTGTACAATTGACTGGTCTGAGTACTCAATGTGTCAGAAACCAGTCACAGGGTGACATGACCAGTGTTGGTCAAGTTACTTGGAAATAGTAATTAGTTTGTGATCCATTTAGTAATGCAGTTACTTTAGTGATTACTTATTTTAAATAGTAACTAGGTCACTGTAAACCCAGATTTTGTTTCTAATTAAACTTACGAGTGATCATTACTTATTCTTTTATGTTTAGTAAAAATCTGCTATCATTACTAAACAACATTAGTTGTTTGTACTATTTAGCTGAAAGATTCATTGCACTAATCAGGTTTAGCAGAGATAACTTGGTATGTTTACTTTCATAAGAAAGGGGAGGGGGCTAATTCAAAAACCTGTCTGGTCACGTGACAAGACCAGCATCTAGTAACGTGCGTCCAAGGGGCTCTACACCTAGCGGGATGAGCACAGGCATCGGCAGCAGACGGTACCCTGACCAGGAAGAAACCTTACTCCAAGTGGAATGGTTAGTATGTAAAATAACTATTGTAGACTAGTTATAGTTATCTTTGTGGGATAATTTGTTGACGCAGCTTTTTTCTGTCTAATGTTACTGTTTGAACCTGTGCATGGCGTGAATACGTGCTTATTGCTAACACTAAAGTTAGCTAATGTCCACTCAAAAGTGTCAGCTGAAGTTAGCTTAGTGTTAACAGTCTGAGGACTCCTCACATACCGGCGAGTTTGCTCGACTGTATCACAGTGTTTCCCACACATAGATTCGACATAACTCCGAACGCCACAGATTAACACCGACCAAAAAAAAAAAAAAGTTTCAACACCGACAGTCCATATTGCGTTTCGTTATTCTTTTTTTACGCTATTTAAAATATGCAGCATATTCGTTCAGCTGCATTTCCTTTCCCTGCTCTCTCTTCCTCGCGCTCTCTCTCTCACTCACACGTATCTAGGGTGGCCTAGACGGTCCGGTTTTTAGTCCGCCGTCCAGCGCAGCCTTGAGACGGGCGGCCATTTGTCCTCCTTCTGACATGACGTAACCCACGACACGCTTTTCTTCATGTATAAACGGTTCACAAATAATAAGTAGTCAAATAGAAATAGTTTGTGACAGTTCATATGGTTAATCATTTGTTTTAGAAGTGTTTAGATTTTTTTTTTTTTTTTTTTTTTTAAAGTTAGAACCGAAGGTGAAGTATCCCCTCTGCCTGCAGCAGGTGCAGGTGAGAGGAGACGGGCGGGAGGAGAAGCAGTTAGAATGTGCTAAACACGGAGTTTCAACTTGACTTTTGCGGGTAAAAGCAAAAGTTTTCCAGTCAGTATTGATCCCCTGTACCGCCAGGACTTTATACAGCTAACCTAGGACGGTTTTGGTGAGTTTCTTTTAGTTATATCTTATTTTCGGAAATGTGACGAGTTAACAGCATACTGTAACGGGCTAATTAAGACTCAAACTCCATCTGTAAAACAGCAAAAAACTTAATTTCTTCAATAAATCTAGGCTTCAATAGAACATTTTGTAGCTTATTTTGGAGCTCATGTTGAAATTTATAATGATACAGTCTGAGAAGTCTTTTTTTTTTTAAAATGGATTTACCACTTTTAATCTCAGGGGACAGTCACGTTTTTCTCTTTTAAATCTGTGATACATTCAACGGCCACACACGGACAACACCAACACGCACAACAACACACAACACAGACACGGACAACACCAACACTCACAACACACACCAACAACACAGACATGGACAACACCCACACACCAACAACACACACAGCTTTTAATGGACTTACCACTTTATTCTCAAGGGACATCTGTAAATTTGTTAGTGGGGTTTTTGAGAATTCCCAAGTTTTTTTTTCTCAGAATAGTACTGATAGTTTGGTTCATAAAATGGTGATAAGTGTTTATCAAAGCCCAGTGTAACATTCTCAAATATTTTGACTTGAAATCATCACTCAATTATGAAATTAGTTGGAGATTAGTAACTTAATCTATTCATCGTTCATTTCTCTTATTACATAGATGTGTAAAACTATTTCTTGATGATACATTGCACCTCTACATAAACAGGTATGTATTTGTATCTATTTTTGTGATCCACATAGCAATGACTCAGAATTGAATGGCCTTTGGATATGTATATTTCTAATGACCTAATTATTGTTTCTATTCCCAAGATGACTGCAAACCAGAAGATGACCTTGAGGGTCATTCTAACAGAGGCGGATATAAGAAAAGTCATCCTAACTACAAGGCCCTCTACAGTCGAAGATTTGATAAGCAAGCTTAAAGAATCACTGGGACTTCATTATAACTTCAGTCTCCAATACCAAGACCCTGAATTCAATAATGAACTATGCAATCTGACAGATACTGAAGAACTTCCCGAAAAACCAACAGTTAAAGTCATACCTCTCCTTGAGCTGGTACCAGTCTCATCTGATGAAGTCTTCAGTGACACACCCAGTACAGCAGATACGGACATACTCTCACACTCATCTCAGGAGCGACAGAAACAGTGGCCAGAATTTTTTTGTAATCCCAACCTTTTCTGTTGATGTAGAGTATAGACTTAGGCAAGCAGATCTGCTGTTTATGAGTGAGGGTGCATACCTTAAAGTATCAAAAGAACTAAAACATGAGATACTTGAAATATTGGCAGAGAGCATGTATGGCTACACAGCATACCCGACTGCTGCTCAGTTCGAAAGTGTTGCGGCAGCACTGATAAGCAAGCACCCTTGTCTCCAGGAGCGAGGCTCAACCACTCGCTGTTGTGGTTGGAAAAATAGTCTAAAGCATAAAATGGCTAATTATAGAACAAAGCGTAGGCAATCAGGATGCCTTGATGTTGCAGTAAATGCAGGTAAGCGGGGAAGGCATTCAGCAGGACAACCAGCTAACAAGCGCATCAAGAAGGCAAACAAAGGTGAATTCAACTACTTGCCCAACTTTCCGGATGGATTTGATCAGGCAGCCCTGGAGGGGGCCTGCAAAGACTTGGTCGATGAAATGCAGAAGAGAACACCAAATGGACCTCTTGTGAAACAGAAGATGGATCAGACGTTTGCTTTGCGAAGAAAAGAGGTAGTGGAGTCGGAACCTGCCATAAGCACGATGGTGAAACGCTGGCCTGCCCTTTTCACTGAAGATCAAGTATGATTAAGAAAGAGAAAACAAATAACTATTTTCTATTTTATATAATGTGTCTAGAAATATATTTCTCTTGTCCTCTTTAAGGAAAACATTAGTAGTTTTATTCATGGATGTTTTTCAGCACTACCTTGCAGATGGCTTAGCTGCCTTGTATAGTTCAGTTGATCTAAGTTCAGTTGTTTTTTGTTCTCTGTATTTTTCAGGTGTTCATGGAGTTCAGCAGGATTGTGGGCAAGAACCTCAAGCAGGAATTCTATGAAAGCATCGATCGGCACAGTCCTCGTCTCCTCGAGTTATTTCAATCCAAGAGAGGGAATGTTGGACAGTTGTTGACACAGATTTCACTACAGACCAATGTAGGTCCATACACATTATGTACTTGGCATTGTTTTTCACAGGTTTTGTAAAAACATCATATCACAATGCTACTCTATTAGTTGTATAATTCATTCCAAACATTCCTTGGTTTGTTTAAGCTTTCTTATAGATATTTATTTGTTTTTCGTTTTAGCTATCTAACTTGTGGTACTGTGTTTAATTCCCAAAAGACTACAGAGCCAACTGCGATCCGGACACAGGTGCTCAGAGGGCTTCCTATCATCCTTGGGGACAGCCCCACAAACTTCTTCAAAGTAGGCTTTGTGAGTAAGCTCTTGCTTTCTTATAATTTTCACCATTATTTATTTTTCACCATGGCACTCTTATATTGATTAAAGTTGTTTTTCAAATGAGAAATCTAATGTAATGATTGTGCTCTTCTGGTATTCTTTATTAAGGAATCTGATGATGATTCTTTTCGTGACCTTGACATTGGGATACTTCTCATTGAGCGTGAAGGTGCTGTGCTCACATCTTCCCAGCATCTCAGTCCAGCCTCGTTGAAAATCATCATTGAGAGAGAAGTCGTGATGGACAACATTCAAGATCTGCCAAAAGCAATGTGCATTCTGTTTGGACTCACATATGCACTCCATCTTAACTACTCCAAGACTATGAAGCTCACATTTCAGTTCATCCAACAGGTATTGCTTTCATTAGGCCACACTGACCTAAAGCCAAAGCTACAGACTTTGAAAAATCAGCTTGCAATGTAAAGAGATGTCAAGTCTACTGTAAGAAGCTGTTGACGAATTTTTTACTTTCTGACCTGTGGGGCAAACCTTTTTATTTTCTGTAAAACAAACGAACAGACACACACACACACACACACACAACAGACACATTCAACACCCATACACACAAACAGCACAGACACATACAACACTCACAACACACACACTTGAATGCTGTAGGAAGCATGCTGAAGGATGTGACTTGTGTGAAAATTAAAACTGAAAGGGGTTGTAGCAGAAAGATGGTTCTTCATCAGTCTATGTAAATGTGTTTAGATGTTCTGATATGATAGTCTGTTGGTTCATGCTCTGGCCTCCCTTCATTTAGGCAGATGAAACAGATCCTGTTTGTTTGCAGTTTCTTGTACATTTGAGTGGGGGTTTCTTGTGAATTGTGTTTTGTTTATGGATATACCACTTTTATCTCAGGGGACAGCTATGTTTTTTTCTTATAAATTTGTGACACATTCAACACCCACACACACAACACACACGCACAACACAGACACGGACAACACCCACACACACATACAACGCCCACACACATAATTGTTTAAATGATTTGAAATGACCTTTTGCAGATTAATCATTTCAGGTTGTACATGTTGATGCTGACCTGATAAGTTTGTCACAACAAGATTGGCTGTGTTTTGCCATTTGTCTTAAGAATAAAATGCATTGGAGCATTTAAAGGTGTTTGTTTTTTCCATCCAATTTAATTGAAGCAATGTTTTATACCATATTTTAAAAAATATTAAGTATAAAGTTAATAAATGATGAGTAGCAATAACAAGTCATAATAGCTAGTTTTATCTCATTTTTGGGTACACACTACTAATAAATATAAATACTAAACTTAAGGTTCCATGTTAATACAGCTCGGCATGTTTAGTTTCAGCTTGTGTAAAAAATTAAGGTTCCATGTTAATACAGCTCGACATGTTTAGTTTCAGCTTGTGTAAAAACTAAAGTGGTATAGGGCAACGGGTTTCCATGCAATTTGCGAGTAAAGTCAACTAATTCGGGTTAAGAGTGTACTTAAATTACTTTACTTTATATAATTAAGGTACTTTTCAAAAATATGATGCACAAAATATTAAACAGTTGACATTTCAGCCTAATTTGAGTCTTTTGGCATGTTCCACCTTTAAAAATTGAATCAAATGTCTAACAGGAATCAAACAGTCTTTTTTAAATTCTTGTTTTATTCTATGCACCTGGCATCAAGCAATAATGAAATTAAATGCAACAGTTTCTGACTTGAGAAAATTGGTGAACATTTGCTGCACAACTCTTTCTTCTATTAACTTACAGTATATATCTGACTTTCTCTGGAGCTTGATGATGTTTTTGGCGGGTATTTTTTCTACAATGCATTGGAATGATGAGTATACGATGGAAATTGGCAACAAGTCCTCAAAAATAAAGCCAGCGACAAGCTTTGTCAGCAGCACTCACTCCTGTCACTCTTTCTTATTTTCACCTGTTCAGCAGGAGATAGGTCCTCGGTTTGAGGTGGAATTCTTAGATGTAGAAACAAGTTTTTTTTTCCTAACTTTACTGCTCTGTTGTATGAACAGCAGCCTCTCAGAGAGCTCACAAGATTTGGATTAATGCATACGAGGCATTTGTGTGTTCTGATTTACTGCAAAGATTTGATTCTTTAACCTGGGTCTGTGATTAATTTTGCAGCTGCGTTTGAAGCTTTTGTCGATTGATATAATGTGCATATAATTCTGCTATAACAGAACTGTGAGATGATCTGAGATAAACAAACTGCAGAGTTTTGGTTCTGCCATGATGAAATGGAAAAGCTAAATTTTACTGTATATTTTACAAACTTAATTTTAAAAACAATTTTATTGTTTTCATTTATATTTTCTAAACAAATTTCAGTCTAACTGATTCAATATTATTATAAACAATTTATTATATATAAATGTTTATTAATAATTTAATCTTTGTAATAGCTGAAATATTTATATACAATTATAACCCCCTAAAAAAAGCAGATTGCAAAGAGCTGTCCGTAGTAGAAGTAGTCTGCAAACTGAAAAAAGTTGGGCTCCCCGGCTTAGAGAGACTACGGTGGCTGACTGGGTTATAATGTGTTATAAAACACAAGAGGCACAACAAACAGTAGCAAGACGGTTTCATTTAGTAACACAGTAAGGCAGCCTGCTTGTGGGAAATTAACTTTAATCAAATTACTGTTTCTTCAATTATAATCCCTTACTTTACTTGTTACTTGGGAAAAGTAATCAGAATACAGTAACGTATTTACTTCTAATGCGTTACTGCCCATCACTAAACATGACCCCTAGTCTAACCTTAACACCGGCTGCTCTGACTGCTCAGTGTGATCAAAGATAATTTTCCTCCTAAAACAAAGGAATGTGTTGGAACTGTTTCAGTGCTTTTAGTGACCGCATGCATCAGACCATGGTGTTCGTTCAGCGCATGCGCACAGAATGCTGATTGGTCTAAACCAACGGAGATAAGTGAACCAGAATCAGCTGTCAGTGTCTGTCCTTGGAAATGGAACCTCTGCCTGTCTGAATGAGACTTTGATTCACGCGCTGCTCGCCTGCAGGCGAGGTTGGCCTTTTGTGATGCTGTGTAAAAGCAAATGTAAAGGACGCCACAGATGTGCTCCTGCAGGGAATCCACCATCCGTTGAACAGCTTCCACACAAAGCAGGAACAGAAAAGAGCTGCAGCACTGTGGGAGGAGACACGACGTGCAGTCAAATGTGGATCCCACTGAAAAAAAGAAGCAATAATTTTATTTTAAAAGAGAATATAATCTTACAATTACTAATATTAATTCAATTAAATTCAACTTTATCTATATAGCGCTAATTACAACAAAAGAAATCTCAAAGCGCTATAAAATTATAAAGTTATAAAATATAAGTTATAAAAATAAACCAGGTTCAGAGGTGGCAGTCATCTGCCTCGACTGGTTGGGGTTAGTGAACAGGAGGAAGAACAGAACAAGATAGAGAGATAGAACATGAGAGTTTCCCAGACTAGTTGAGCCGTGAACCATTGATCAGGAACTACCAGCTCCAACTTCAAGACACCCGAAACAGAAAATATAGAGAAGGGTGAGGAGAAGGCACAGACTGCAGAAAAAACATTACACAGTATTAATTAGTTCCATTCAATTCACTTCAACTTTATTTATATAGTGCAAAATACAACAAAGCCATCTCAAGTGCATAACAATATAAAATTCATAGTATGAAAGAAAGAACCCAACAAGATCCACATGAACAAGCATTTAGCGACAGTCGGAAGAAAAAACTCCCTTATTTTTTTTTTTCACTGGAAGAAATCTCCAGCAGAACCAGGTTCAGAGTTGGCAGTAATCTGCCTCTGCTGGTTGGGGTTAGTGAACAGAACAATCAAAACAGGATAGAGGGATAGAACATCAGAGAGTCCCAAACTATTTGAGTCATGAACCATCGACCAGGAACTGCCAGCTCCAGCATCAAGTGGAGGGCGAGGAGAAGGCACAGACTGCAGGAAAAACATGATACATTATGATACACTCGTTCCTAGTGGTTAATATTAATATTAAACGTCTTGTGGCCTCCACCATGCTCTGAAATGCTACCACTACAGACAAGGTTTCGTCATGTTAGTGAAAAAACATCTTTAAATATTGGAGTTGGGATTGGATTCAAAAGACAGGTTGTTGGTTTAGAAGCACTAACTATTGAGGTCAGTTCAGATAGACAAAATGGAGTGAAACTTTGTAAATAAAAGCTACATGTTGGGGTTAATTCAGGTGCTGCTTTGTTTCAGAAATTATGAGCACTCCTGCAGGGGGAACATTTGCTTTGTTACTAATTGTTAAACAGTAAAGAAGTTGATGAATTTATCACTGCTCAGTTTGACAGGAATAAGGGTTCAACAGAGCTGAAACTTTTGGTGAGCCTAGTTACAGTACTGAATAGAAACCAAGAATTATTATTGTTTTCATTTATTAAAGTTGAGCAATAGGAAGTTCTAGCTTTGCGAAGAGCTATATATAAGCTAACACACTCTTTCTCCAGGCAAAATGAACTTCTACCATGTTTGAAGAGAGCCACTTCCTTTCAATTTTTGCAATGCCTGTTTTAAAAGATATAATTCAAAATTACACCAGGGAGCAACCTTTTTATGACATATTGTCTTCTTTTTAAGCGGAGCAACAGCATCCAGAGGTGTGTGCAGTTGCACATTGCACTGTTGATAAGATGATCTATTTTCTCTGTCGTAAGACATTGATAGCTACTCTCTGTTGAGATATCATATGTATCAGAGGTAAGCAATGATGGAACTAAATCATTAAATCTAGCAACAGCTTTTTCAGACAGTGATCTACTATCGTACTTCTCTCAGAGTTTAAGCAGGCTGATATTCTGAATTCAAAAGATAACAAAAAGTGATCTGAAATAGGATTTTGATGATATATTGACAGGTGATCAATATCTAAAGCATAGTTAGAACAAGGTCCTGGGCATGATTAAGTTAATGAGTGGTTTGTTTACATTTTTTTTAAGCCAATTGAATCTAATAGTGATGGTAATAACTTATTTAGGTTGTTGTTTTCATTATCAACATGAATTAAGTCACCTACTATGATTAGCTTTATCAGTGCTCAGCACCAGATCAGTGCGAAAGTCAGAGATTTCAGAGAGAAACTCAGAATATGGACTAGGGAGGATGGTAAACTATAACCAGCAAGATGGGTTTTCTATTTTATTTTTGGATTACAAATTTCAAGAGAAAAGCTTTCCGAATGAAATGGTGGTTAAGTTGTTTTTTTTGGTGGACTGATAAGCTCCAGTTGCAAAACTGTTGCCACTCCCCCTCCCAGACCATTCTTACGTGGACTATTGTGGTTATCATAGCTGGGAGGGCTGGCTAATCCGTGTAACCTTCGTTCTTTGGTTATTGTGTTTTAAACCCAAATCAAAATAACAAATAGTGTGGTTATTTTATTTTACTGATTTAAAACCAAAACAGAAATACAGAAAAAATATAAACCAGATAAGCAGCATTTGTTTGTTTTTTGTGTGTGAGTGTTTTTTTTTTTTAAAACTTGTTCTGTTTGTGTGACGGGGAATTAGAGCGAGAAATGAAGTCCGCTTGCACCTTCCTCCACAGATACTGGACCAGGTCTCCCACACACAATAGGACTGTTAAGGATTTATTTCAGCAGTTTTTCTGGTCCTGCTCCTGTTTTCATTCAGTCTGTGGATGTTTCAGTATCAAGCTGCTCATGTTTTGTTTCACTGTGTTATGGTCCAAATAGTATCCAAATAAACTGGTGACTGACTATTGACTGTGAGGCTGGTGTGAGGAACGATAGATGTTAGAACTTCTACGATTTCACACTTTTGCAAAAACAATTACAGATTTTTTGAGGGCAGTAAAATGTTTATTTTGCACTTTATAAATACCGCTAACAGCAGCCGTCAACACACACAGACGTTGATCACAAGAAAAAAGGAGCACCAGTAGATTCATTACACCACCTCTGATTCCACATATGTGCATGTTTTATTTCATGATTTATTTGTGTATTAATAACATTTCAATTCACCAGTAATGTCCAGACCGGGAGCAAAAGTCCGTCCAGTCAGCAGTTATCTGGATACTATTCGACCGTCACACTGTTTTGTAAAGTTGGCAGATATTCACATATTCGGACTTCAGCATCAATAACTCTGAACGAAACGCCATCGGTGTGAGGTGAAAAACATGCTACAAGATAATTTTTTATCAAACACAGCAGAGTCCGTCTCTGCGTCCCCTCTGTGTCCTCCTAGTTTCCCTGTAAAAATGCAGTTTGTTTGGTTTTTGGTTTTTTCGTTGTCCTCTTTCTGGTTTTAAATTTTGTTGGGTTTTGAAACAAAATAACCAAAGAATGAAGGGTACACAGATTCTGGCTTCATTAGGAGCAACAAAAGAGAGAGGGCGAGGAGAAGGCACTGACTGCAGAAAAACATGATACAGTATTATCAAGTCAGCCTGCCTTGGCCTTGGGCCTCACTTCCAGTGTCCTAGTCAATACTTATTATAAAAGTCACAAATCTCTTTCCATTTATGGTAAGCTAACAGCGACTCCAGGTCTGTAAAACGTTCACAGACGAGCCCATGTCCACTCTAGTCCTGTTTATGCGAACTGTAATCATAACAAAGCTATCAGAACTTGAATCTCTTCCCGTTTATTGAACCAGAAAATGCTACCGTTTACAGACGAGCCCATGTCCGCTCTTGCGATCAGATTGTGTTATGATTCAGTCAGTGTAAACAGTGTTCTCTGTTGCCGTCTATAGTCTGTGCTTCTGTTCCAGGAGCTCATGCTGACCGCTCTCTCTGTATATGCCTTTCCATGTAGCTCATGGAAGAGCGAAGGGGAGCTCCCTTCGCTTTGGGCTTTCCACACAGCTGCAGGAATGGGAGCGAGGTCCCAGAACACCTTACTACCAAATCTAAAATGCATGCTAAATAAAGCTATTTGACTAAAGTTCTCCTGACTGAATTATTTTATTACACACAAAGTTAAATATAAATATATGTAATAGTGAGCATTCCTTTATCTACATTTTGGGTATTTACACTTATATTTGTTTGCCTAAACTTTATCCTTTAGCAGTCCTTACATTTTTATTAGTTTTCTTAGACTCAGAAACACTGAAAATATCCAAACTGGAAACCATCAGTTTACTGGTTTCTGCATTCAAAATCATTTGAGCCCTTCAGCTCAGATAGTGTGTGTGTGTGTGTGTGCATGCCCGTGTGTGTGTGTGTGTGTGTGTGTGTGTAGTGGGAAGCTTTCCACTGCCTCTCTGTGCTCCAACTGTCAGAGAGCATTTTATTTTCCTTCTCTCCCTCTGCAGCGATGTGATCAATGAACCTGCGTGAGGAATCAATGACGGCAGCCCAAACATGAAATCAATGAGGCTGGAGGGAGGAGCTCCCCTCCTGAGCTGGACCAGGCGGGGGAGTCAGAGCGATGAAGGAGAGGAGACAGCTGTGGAGTCAGGCTAGGGTTTATGGGGGGTGGGGGGGCGGGGGGCATCACCTTGGATTATAGTCACAGGAACCTTTGTATCTCCATCTGTTCTGGAAGAGTGTTACACAAGTTTATACACAAAGAGAATCCTCAGCCATGTTTACATGTTTATCTGGAAAGATGACAAACCAGACATCATCATGGTGATGTTGT
Organism: Gouania willdenowi; assembly: GCF_900634775.1. NCBI lineage: Eukaryota > Metazoa > Chordata > Actinopteri > Blenniiformes > Gobiesocidae > Gouania > Gouania willdenowi. The sequence goes on from NC_041052.1 coordinate 32,674,378, forward strand.
CATTTCAGGTGAGGGACGAGGAAACTTCAAGATGTTTTCTCTCCTCTGGTGATATTTGTAGAGTTTTCTAGTAATTTTTTTGGCCCTGAAGAGCAAAGCATGAATGCAAAAGAGAAAACACAACACGAACACAAAAGACAAAACATGAATACAAAAAAGAAAACACACAAAAAAGAGAACACAAAAAAGAAGACACACACACACAGACACAAAAACAGACAACGCAAATACAATAGACAACACACAAATGCATAAAAGAAAACACAAACACACAAAAAAGAAAACAGAAGCGGTAGGTACAGGGGGAGAGGGGGGCGTGACATACGAGACATTGCTGATTGATGGACACATTTTGAGTGGTGAAACAAACATGTATTGGTCCAACTGCAGAAAGGATTATCACATTGTATGTACAGTATATCCTAAATTTAAATATTATTTAATAGCAGCAGCCATGTTATGTTCACCAGCAACATTCATGTCCTGTGATACACGATCTCGATAATTTTCTTCCAAATAAAGTCTGAAAAGAAAGACAATTCTGGGTTAAATTTGCTGATGCAAAATGCTACACAGGCTCATTTATTTACAAACAGCTGATCAATATGTGCCACGTTTGGCTTTTTCGCCTGTAAGGGACAGCATGTGTGAGTGAGTTCTGTAGTGTGGATTGTTATGGGGAAGGTCTGGGTTAGAACACACTCATTAATCCATCTAACCGTGCTTTACATGTTGTTCTGAGAAGTAAAAGTAGTGACTCCTAAACTAGTATTTTGATACAAAATAAGCTATAATATATACATATAAATATATTGATATTATGTATTGATATGATATATCTTGATATATCGCCCAGCTCTAATTCTACATTATAAAACACCCTAAATTAAAACATAAATGGGTATATAAAGCACATGTTTATTTAATATACTTACAGTTCATATACAAGTCAACACATTGATTGTTTAATGTTAATTTCAAGTTAGACATGTTATGTAAATAAAT